>NC_054540.1:2193245-2218245 GCF_017654505.1 Polyodon spathula
AGCTCATATTCATGTCAGGAATTCACAAACCCTACTCCCTGACTTTTTTGTGGGGTTCCAAAATAAATATTTTTGTTCTGTCCTAATAGATTCCAGAAATGCTTGGGCCTCCAAGGAGATTAAGAAGGGGGGTAAAGCAAGCGTGTGTATCTGGAAATCAGGAATTCGGAGTGTCTATCAGTATACCTACGTTTCATGCTTTCAGTCATTTTGTTGAGTTGTGAACATTTCAAAACACCTATTATTGTAGAGAGGCTTGTCATAAGCAAACAAGGCAGGGGTTTGTATTTACTTATGGCATGTCTGTGCAGAGTGTTGGGGTGTTAAGTAATGAGGTGTAATGCCGCTGTGTCTGGGACTGTTCGGGAATGTTTTTATAACTCTTCTTGAATTACTAAGAGGACTGACCTGGATGCTTAATCAGAAAAAATATTCTAAATAAATAAATAAACCTGTTTCATGTCTACTGTCTTCTGTATTGGGAGACACATTAGGAATTGAGTGCAGTTTCCTTTGGGCTGATGTTCTCTCAGTGTTATGTAGTTTCCCATATACTTTCTTTCCAGATAAGTTGGTGGTTTTACTTCTTCTCTAAACCCTGCCAGGTATTTTTGCTTTCTGATTTAACATTCCACTTTCAGTCGAAACGTATTAGAGCATGTGAAAGAATCAAATTGAGTGCTTATTAAAACAAAAACAAAAAACTAACCCATCTCCACTCATTAGCAACTGCATGAGCCTTAGACAGTAAACACTGTGGGGAGGTTGCTTTGAAGTCAGGGTAAACAGGAAAGTCTGTGACAGAATGCAAAGCGTAAGAGCTGAGGCCCTTTATAGCGCCGGAGGGATGTTATTGAAGTGCTGTAACATAACCTGGAATTGATTTGCACCACACCATTTCATTATGCATGGCTCTTACTTACAAAAACAAATGACATTCGAAGGAATTCATGATGGATATAATTTGTTTGTAAAATGCCAGAGTGGTCCAGAGCCTGGAGTCTCTAATGACACACAGAAAGTGTCTTTGTCTTTCTTTCTTCATCCTAATGCACACATCCCAGAAACTCAGGCCCTTCAACAGCACTCTTTCATCTCCTCGCTTTGAAGCACTTCCAACTGCTTCAAACATCCAGCCAATCAAAACTGGGCACACTCTGAATGGGTGAAATTCCAGTGTCAGGTTGAAAAGGATGTGGCGGGTGTGAAAGTGGCTGAAAATCAGTGATGATTGGAAAATGTGGGGTGGGGGGTCCCTGAGGGCTCTCTCCAAGTACACTGTGTGATTCTTCCTATTGCACTCAACATTCCCAAAGCTCATATTTACTTCAAATGGTGATTATTATGGTTTCTTCTGAAAGAAGAAAAAAATATGAGTTACAATTCTAATAAATGACTTCAGACTACCTACAAGCCCCTTAATACGTGTCAGAATGAGGATTTTGAGCAAAGAGCTCGGAGAATTGAAGAAGAGTTTTTGCAACACTTGGCACTGTTGGCATGTTTAAATAACTGAAAATCTTGTGTTTTTATTGCCATTGATAACAAATGAAAACATAAAAGTTGCCAAAAAACAGGAGATGATTGGTTCTTTTCAACGCTTTACTTGGACGCGCTCTCTACACACAGTTCAATCAGCAACTTATGAGTCGGAAACAGTGTCACAGATTGCTGGGCACAGCCCTTTTTATACACTTTGCTCAGGAAACACACAAAAATATGGGAACACACAAAGATGCGACCAATCACTTGGGAGACACAGAACACACACAAGCAGGCTTGGATTACACATACCGAGGTAAACTCAGCGGCAGCAGGAGGAAAACATAATTACCCAAGAACAGTTGTTGCAGTTAGAGTCTTCCACAGCAATGCAGTGTAGTGTCTAGTAATAAATGCACATGGTGTTGGTTTGAACTTTCTGGAGTAACTAGTTTACAAAACTGGCTCAAACTTCCCTGACTTTTTCCAATCCAGGTTAAATTGTTATAAAACTGCCTTCTCTTGACAGGTTCAGAGGGTGTGACAGCAGGATTTATTAGGAGCCAGATTCTGTATTATAAACTGCGCGGGGCAAGGGAATGAAGCGAATACTTGTGCAGAGGCTTGGAAGGTGACAGAATATTCTTTTATCGCAGTTACTAGAAACATCCTGCTATCGATTATTTGTCTTCGCGTGCTTTAATTAACATCACCCCGGGTTACAGCAGCAATAGCAGTGAGCTCACAGCCACTTTCAAAAGCAGATAGAAAGGATGGGTTTAGAATCTGCACGCTGATTCATGTATCTTCCCCTACGATTTCCTTTTCATCTTTAATCAAGAGTTCATACTCTGTATGCCAATACACTGAGAAGTCCACTGAAATACCAGTACCATACCAGTGCCAGTGAGCTACTGTGTTGCAGTGCAATATCTATTCTAAATTAATTTTGTTGCCATTGCTGGGTATGTTTGCAATCATTACAGAACCTCTGGGAATGATTGCAAGCACCATACAAACAGAAAGAGGAATGTAAAAAAGCAATTCAAATCAGAGCTGAAGCTGCTTACTCTTTTAACAAATGAAGGCACTGCAGACCCAGAGCAGTGAACCCCGAGCAGTGAACCCAGAGCACTGCCGAGCTTGCGGGCCATGCTGCTCATGAAATTGCATATTGGTACTGCTTACACCCCAACACTTTTCAATAAACATATGCACCACTGGAGCAGCATTATGGAATTACACTTCAAAAGCAAAGTATGCTGCCCAGATGTAGTCAAATAAATTGATATCAAGTGACATTATTATTTATATATGCATATATATACTGTACTGACGAGACAGGAGCCTCTAGCCTTTTTAATGTTTATTTCATGAGCGCACCTAAAATAATAGAGTATTGTTGAAATCCATCTTCAGCTGTGATCCCTGCATATCTGGGTGGGTGGTCTTGCGGGCTAATGGGAGGGTTGCATCTTGCAAAAGAACAATGTAAACCTGTGTGCATTATTAGGGGACTTTGTCAGCTGAATGGTGCTCGCTATTGTAGGCAGAAAGCAAGCATTTGGAGAGATAAAAGGTAAGGATCCAGCATCCTTTCCATCAGCTTGCACAGTTCCTCTGCTCTGGTTCACAAAGTTTCACTGCTTCCCCTCCCGCTATTCAGATTGAGCATAAGTCTCTGTCTCTGTGAGTCCCCCCTGCTCACTGTACCAGCACACCACATATGCCAGAACATCCAAGTTAGAGAGATTTGAACAAATATTAGCAGTGACATGCTGGGAATACTCCGTTAAAATGCATTGTGAAACTGCTAAAATTGATGTCAAAATGTGTGCAAAAATGAAATAAAATAAATAATTCAATACCGAATTGCAAAGATGTTTTCAGGTTAAAGATACAGCCCGTATTTGACTGTTGTATAGAGGATCATTCATAAGTAACAGTGTAAGAAAATAAATGATATAACAAAACATTTTTCTTTTGTTTCCAATTTTCAAGTAGCAGTCAGGAACATATGGATGTGTACCCCGTTTCCACTCCCGAAAAAAAGGGTGTTTCCACTGCTGGCTGTGGCTGCTTTTACTGGCCTGGTTTCCTATATCCTGCCCTGTGTGGCCAGAGCAGTCCATCATCACGGAGCAGGGAGTGTGTGCTGGATAAGAAGCCGACAGAGGAACACAGCGACACATTGCAAACCTTTTTCACCAGTGTAAAGGTTTGGCCACAAAATATAATTGTGGCCGCATGTGGGAGAAAGAAGAAGCAAAAAATTATATTAAAAATCTTGAGAAGGCTGTCTAAAATCGCATTCTTTCAATTGCAGCATCCATTGCTTGGGCAGTTTCTTTTCTGAACGTAGTACAGTACTGCTACGGGTTTCTTTACAACACAGCACAATGCTATCCCACAATCCCCCAGTGACTGTTTGACACAGGACAAGAACTTCCACGTTTGGAAAAAGCAATGAAACGTGTTTTTCTTGGCCAGGGATGGTCACGGCCCGTAGTGGACATGGCTTAGTGTTCATGTTTGCAAGCAAGACATCTGCAAAGTTCTTCTGGAGCTCCAGTATCCAGGACAATTTCAATATGTTCTATAATCATGTTTATTTTATGGCATGTTGTTTCTATATCACCCTGTATATCAGACTGAAAGACCTCAGTATAACGTTGAATATAACCGTAACAGTTTATTTATTAATTACAATCTGCAAGTTTTCATTGCAAAAGCTGAGCATGTACAGAAATGGCTCTCTGCTACAGGTAGTATTCAAACCTTCACGCTCAGTTCATTAAAGGTGCAGTTATATGTGTTCTAGAAAATCTTTAAACATAAAACTCGCCAGCAAACATTATAACAGTACACCTAGAAGACGTATTAAAAAGGCAGAGACGTCTTGAAGGATGGATGCACTGTACGACTTTTATTTTAAATGGCACACTATGTTGTTAGTTCGCAAGACACGAAAATAACAAAACAAAACAAAACTGGGGAAAAGTGAGTGAAATGAATTAGGCATTTAAACCCTGATTAGAGGGCATTACTGCTCATTGGCTGCACCAGGAAGGTACTGAACAAATTAGCAAGGCTGAGCAAGGTAACCCGCTCATAGCAAGACCGAGCAAGGTAACCCGCTCATAGCAAGACCGAGCAAGGTAACCCGCTCATAGCAAGACCGAGCAAGGTAACCCGCTCATAGCAAGACCGAGCAAGGTAACCCGCTCATAGCAAGACCGAGCAAGGTAACCCGCTCATAGCAAGACCGAGCAAGGTAACCCGCTCATAGCAAGACCGAGCAAGGTAACCCGCTCATAGCAAGACCGAGCAAGGTAACCCGCTCATAGCAAGACCGAGCAAGGTAACCCGCTCATAGCAAGACCGAGCAAGGTAACCCGCTCATAGCAAGACCGAGCAAGGTAACCCGCTCATAGCAAGACCGAGCAAGGTAACCCGCTCATAGCAAGACCGAGCAAGGTAACCCGCTCATAGCAAGACCGAGCAAGGTAACCCGCTCATAGCAAGACCGAGCAAGGTAACCCGCTCATAGCAAGACCGAGCAAGGTAACCCGCTCATAGCAAGACCGAGCAAGGTAACCCGCTCATAGCAAGACCGAGCAAGGTAACCCGCTCATAGCAAGACCGAGCAAGGTAACCCGCTCATAGCAAGACCGAGCAAGGTAACCCGCTCATAGCAAGACCGAGCAAGGTAACCCGCTCATAGCAAGACCGAGCAAGGTAACCCGCTCATAGCAAGACCGAGCAAGGTAACCCGCTCATAGCAAGACCGAGCAAGGTAACCCGCTCATAGCAAGACCGAGCAAGGTAACCCGCTCATAGCAAGACCGAGCAAGGTAACCCGCTCATAGCAAGACCGAGCAAGGTAACCCGCTCATAGCAAGACCGAGCAAGGTAACCCGCTCATAGCAAGACCGAGCAAGGTAACCCGCTCATAGCAAGACCGAGCAAGGTAACCTGCTCATTAGGGCTGCAGCTTAATTACAGTGGATGCTTGGCTCTTCCTGAACAGTCTGGATTCCTCGCCTCCTCTCACACCACAAACTGCCGTGTGTAATTCTACAGCTTCCACTGGGGTAATAAACTATATTTGTCTTTGTGGCGATGAATGGTAAATACTTTTAAACACATTGGGATGCTTCTAAATCTAAAAAGATGCAGCTGTCAACTAAGTACTGCAAGGTCTCATCTAGTTGAGCTGTGATCAGCTTGCAGCTGATCTTTAATAGCAGCTGCACCTAAACTGCATCCTGTACAGTATTTAGCAGGAGTAGGAGTCAGAGTGTGACAGTGGCAAATTGCAACTCAGGAGTTGTAAAAACAGTGCAGTACACTCTGGCCTCATTGTATCGGTATTGGTCTTGGTTTCCTAGTAGCGAGGCTGAATTTTACAATTCATTTGAAAATGTGTGGATGCATGACCATCAAACCTCAAGGTGTTCTTCACAAGACAGTGATCCAGAGGAAAGATCTCCCCAGAGGAAGCAGGGAATCAGATCTGACAACTGCATGGGCCCAAGACCTGCTCAAACTGTAATCTCAATGCTATTCTGAAATGTGTCCTTGTGTTATTATAACCACGTAAATCTCAACCTGGCCTCACCCCAGTTCAACAAGATGCCATTGGATTATACTGAATTCACAAAGGAGCTCAGCGCAAAGGGCGGGTTTTCATACTCTCTCACCCTTATAAAACTGAACCATAGTAAAAGCACCGCAAAGTGTAATAAAGCACTGTGAAAACATGCTACAGCATAGGTAAGCATTGTAAAGAATAGCGAGGTGTGGTAAAGCATATTAATAAACACGGCAAATGAGGGTAGACTGCAGAAAATGCAAAGTATAACCACGGGAAAAGCATGGGGGGGGGGGGGAACCTGCAAAAATACGGTGTTAAAAATACCAAGCAAAAATACCATGTGTTTATAAGGGTAACACTATCTAACACAATTTTTGTTCCTGGGTAGTAAGTGTTATTTCCTAACTGCTTATGCCTCAAAAGTATAGAAAATGGCTATTATTCCCCACAAACTTTGCTTTTGTGACCAGGACAGTGATATTTTGAAATATCACTATTTCCAATGAGAAAATGGGAGCTTTTGTGTCTTTTCGTTCACATAAAGTCATAAAAAAACAACATATGAATCCAAATTAACATGTATTTATACTAAAGTAATACAAAAATGACTACAAAAGATTTAGAAGTTAGTAGTTTTTCGAGATTTACGATTATACAGTATTTAAAGTCTAATCGTAAATCTCGAAAAACTACTGACTTCTAAATCTTTTGTAGTCATTTTTTTTATTACTTTAGTATAAATACATGTTAATTTGGATTCATATGTTGTTTTTTTATGACTTTATGTGAACGAAAAGACACACATTTGCCCGTTTTCCCATTGGAAATAGTGATATTTTGAAATATCACTGTCCTGGTCACAAAAGCAAAGTTTGTGGGGAATAATAGCCATTTTCTATACTTTTGAGGCATAAGCAATTAGGAAATAACACTTACTACCCAGGAACAAAAAAAAATAAAAATCTGTTACACGGTGTAATCAGCCGATGAAGATCTGACTTCAACAAGTTCTTCTTTGTGCAACATCTCCTACTTTCTAGAGCTACTTTCTGCCGTCTCTTATTAAACAGTGCTTTATCACTTCGTTTTGGGTGTTTGTTTTTGAGGAGCAAGCAGAATACAAAACACTGAAATCAATCACTCAACTAATGGAGTGTCTTCAGCCTCTTCCGCGGAGGGACAATGCTGTTCAATATCAGAGTGTCTCTCCAGTCTGACAGGTGTCTTTGATCAAGGCTGGCTGATCCAAACAAGGAAGCAGGCTCAGGTATCTCGCAGGGATAATGCATTGTGCTCAGAGAGGCAGACACCTGAGCCCCAGGCATGTGCGCATTTACATCACCCCAAATCCAGACTTGTTTTTTTATACTTCATTTTAAAAGCTTGCTTGGTTTTTTTGAATGGTGTTATGTCTGGGAATCTTTACGACTCACGGGGGTGTGTCGGACTGGAGCAACAATACGTACTTACAGAGTTAATTAGACCTGTCTGGGGCGTTGAGGTAGCATTATCTTTTTTAAACTAAAATGCCATTCAAAGAAGAAAAATAATGTTTTGAAGAATATACAAATTATCTAGCTGTTTGCCTCCCTATTAAACTCAGCCACTAATTACGTGTAATCAAGTTTACGTTGGCTCTGCCCCTGTCTGCCTCCCCTATTAAAGTGCCTGTGTAAAAATACCCCGGGAAGTAGGAAAACGGCACCCTGTAAAGCCAGTGAAAATTGTTTTATAAACTGGAACAATTTTTTAAGTGGGAGTGCTGAAAGCCATTGGACAAAACTGTAACCTCTGTATATGATGGAAGCCATGCAAAGCCAGGGGGTGCTGCTGCACCCCCAACACCCCTAGATCCAGCGCCCTTGGGGCAAAGCAACCCAATACAATATTGCTGCATTGCAACCGCACCAATGGTACTAGGACCACTGCACAATATTATTTGGAAGCCCTGCTGGTGTAAATAGTGTGGGTGTAAATAGCAGGGACGAATTAACCTCCTCCCTGCCAAACAAATAAAAACACACCAGCAGGGTCATGATTTGTGATTTAAAAACGTTCGGAGCAAAGACAGCACAGGCATATGAGGCATAGCAACATTTCATTTTAATACATACCTGTGCACATATATGAAAGAAAATAAAAGAAATGCATTTTTTTGGTGTACAGTATAGTATGCAGTTTCAACACAACAGTGCTCATGTAAGAATCATCATTACCATTTTGTAATGGCAAATAAAAAGTAACAAGAACTAAAATCCTCAAACTTGTATGTTTCAAGTCTAAGTACGTTTAATTTTAATGTGTTCTCGCTAAAAGGAAAAATGTTATTAAATCATATTTATATTAAAAAAAAATTAAACATCAAACTGAAAAATTATGTTATATTAACTTCAAAAGCAATATTTAGTAAAGAAAAGAAAAAGCAAGCATCTTTTCAGTGTTATTAAACAGGGGTAGGGTTTAGAAGAAACGCATTGCTTACTGTTGTCATCTCCTGTATCCCTGCACTACCCTTTCCAACGGGATTCCATTGCTTGGGTGGTCATTTTTCAAACTCTTTAGCTGAATGCCATATTCAGAAAGAAGCGCTCTCTCGCAGCCATGCTGTGCACATGTAGACAGCAAGAAACAAACCAAGAGAAGTACTCAGTGCTCAGCAGAAGAGTGCTCTGCTTTCAGACCCCTATACATGGGTATTTAATTACAAACAAAACAGTACTGAATGTTTAGGATTTTTTGTAATATGTGGGCTTATTCAAATAGTTTTAAATCCTGAGTTATATGACATTACTCGTTAAAAAACATCAAAAAATGCTTATGAGTTTGTGACAAATGGCCTGTACGTTTTTAAACACAAGATGTAATTCTGCTGAATTTTTGAAAACGCTTCTCCCACGCCTCACGGATATTGGATAACAAACATGGTTGCACAGATAAATGAACAGTTAGAAATGGAAAACACATCTGTAAAATATCAACAGGGCGTCATTACATAGCTTACCATTCTGACAATATTAATGAAACAAAAACCACGAAGGAACATTTCTTAACTGGTCAGTGGTTTATAGAAAAGTTAAGAAAACCCGGCCTTCAGACCCTGGTAATCAGGGAAATGGATCTGACGCAGTCGCTCCGCGAAGGCACCTGCGTGGAAGAAGTAAACGGAGAGTTCCGGAGTGTGCGCTCACAAGATGTAATTGGTCTCGGGTGGGTTCTTGCCCTCGTCAGCCTCTTTCAGAGAAGGCGTGTGCACTTTGTGCTTGGTGCTGGTTGTCCTCAGGGCGCTCATTACACTGCCTCGGTACCCTAAATAAATGACAGAATCAGAAACAAGAGAGGCTGTAAGACTGCCATCCTGTGCCACCATTTTTTTCGATACAGAAAAGAAAAAGAAAAAAAGTGCAAATTGCAGGAACCCATAAAAGAAAATGCCACGATAATCCACAACATTCCTCATGGAGCAGATACATGTTAAATGCCACGATAATCCACAACATTCCTCATGGAGTACATACATGTTAAATGCCATGATAATCCACAACATTCCTCATGGAGTACATACATGTTAAATGCCATGATAATCCACAACATTCCTCATGGAGCAGATACATGTTAAATGCCACGATAATCCACAACATTCCTCATGGAGCAGATACATGTTAAAGCATATTTATGGAATTCCTTAAAAACCCTTCTATGCAATTAGCAGCTGTTGACGTTGCATTGCATTCTTTACTGAATGTCATGCTAGGGGTATTCATATTCAGTAAGGTACATTAAGGCCTTATGTACTCTAGCATTAATGACCTTCAATCACTCTGTATGCACCAGTGAAAGCAGCACCCTTCCTCTGAGCTTTGAATTACAAACCTCTTTGCTGTTGTTTGGATTGAGCTTTGGTTGTGGCTGCAATGTCCTTCTTGCTGGAGTTTGTCAGTGATGACGAGACAAACGTTTCAGTTAATGAGGCAGACAGTGTCTCGAGACTCAACGGTTTGAATTGACTCAATTGATTGTGGAATCACCGTGGCTTTAACTTTGATTACAGAACCAGTTATTGATGTGACAAGAGTACTCATATAAAATGACAATCAATGAGCGAGTGGTTTAGTGGCTTTCTTAAGAGAACACACAGTCTGACAGCCACACTCTACATGCGGAACACAATAACTGCAAACTTAGCAAATTCTCTGACAATGTTTAGACTACAAGTCTTTCTCAGTGAGTGTTTACTGCCTTGAATTTGCTTTTATCAGATGCTCCTAGTTTACAGACCTTTCGGATTGCATTTGGGTGTAATGAGAATAGCTGTTGCTTTTGTACACATTTTTCCCTACTGATTACCATAGTTGGCAAGGTTGAGGACCCCTTACTATGCAGTGCTTTCCTTTTTCATTCGTTTAGAATTTTGAAGTGGCAGTGATGCATCAACTTGCCTAAAATCATCCTCTCTCCTGTTGCCTGTTCAAACCCTTCACTCATTTATATTTTTATTTTTTCCACAATGATGTTATTGCTTCTCAGGAAGGCAATACCGCTAATGAACTCCGCTAAACGAGCAAGCATGACCCTGGCTGAGGGCTCCTTTTGAAAGAGCTCTCTGGGTAGCCTGTGATCTTTGATTGCTGGCTTTTACTGCTAGCACTGCTAGTGCCTCTTTACAGTAATTGTGGAATTTAGAGTGAGGCGGGGGTACAAGCAATTTAAACATCCAGAGGTCATACTAATCATTTTCTTTCATGTCCTGTTCCATACTGTCAGTGTGGCAGAACAAATGCGAAGGGAGATCAGGTTTCTGGAGATTACGCACTTCCCGAGGAAGCTTGGGAAGAATGGCCTGCCTGGATCCCTTCGATCTGTCTTCTCACTCACTTTTGTTACAGTGTCTTCCATGCCAGCCGTCTTTGCAGTGGCATTTGTTTGGTTCCACGCAGGTTCCGTGCGCCCCGCAGCCCGGGTCACAGACAGCTGCAAAGGGAACAGGAAGAGAGGCTGAGATGCCAAGGGTTGCACTGGCAGCTAGGGTTACATGTCAATGATACAACAAATGCTGCTAATGCTTTAGGCTTTCTGTCAGCTTGGCAGTAAAACAAAAACTCCAAGTGGTGTTAAGTGAACAGATCCAAACACTGCTGTGAAACTTGAAACAATGTTTTCATCTCTCGAGTCCGGTGTGCAAGCAAAGCGCTGACCAGACCGTTCAGTTCGGGGTGATGCACTGTAACGAGGAGCTTCACTGGTATCGTCACACCCACACACCCGGGATTGTTTAAGTGACCTTGGGGAGTCAAGAATGAGAACCTCATTTATAAATGGCAATTCCATTTAAAGAAGGGGGGGACACAAACCTACCAGACCAATATAGTCCCTCATACTCCAGTTACAATAATGCATGTAAATGACTGTAGAGACACAGGTGTGTGTGTGTGTGTGTGTGTGTGTGTATATATATATATATATACATATATATAGTATATAAAGCTTGTAGACATCAGTCAGCTCTGTGTGATCAGTTTCACTCTAAGGGGGAGGCTCTTCTTACAGAGGATCACTGTGACCTAACCCAGCTGCCTGCAGAGCACAGAGCCATGTGAACTGGATAAACTGCTCCCGTGGTAACAGCTTGTCTAAAAAGCAACATTTACTTGACATTTTAAAACACCCGCTACTTCTGCATCTCTATGACTCGTGTTACATTCGCTCTGGCTTAATTCAAAGGGTCACTTTTTTTCTATTGTCTTTAATTAAATTAAGTCAAAACATTTAAAAAAAAAAAACAACTAAATAACATAATTCAAGGTCTCATAAGCACTTTAAAAAGAAAATCTATTTGGATTTTTGAGAAGCATTTTTGAAAGCTTTCGATAGTTGAGTTGGGTGTTTTGCCTGCCTATTTCATTGGGGTCATCCCTGCACAATACCAGTAAATCTGTTCCAATTTCTTCTGCAGAATATTATAAGAGTGTCCTTGTGGGATTACTGCTAACATTCCTGCAGTTGTATCTCATATTGACAGTGAAACCAAAAAGAAAGCACCACAGCATGGCACACCATGAAATTCTGAAATTCGTTGTTCTTTTTTTGCACATTCGACGAGCACCTAACCCAGTCTGCGTCCTTGCTGTGCTTACCCTTTGAACACAGATCCCCCAGAAATCCTTTAGGACACTTGCATTTGTTTCTCCCAGTGCACTTCCCTCCATTCCTACAAGGCTGACGGCACTTGCCTGAGAAAAAAATGAACACAAACGGCTGTAATACGTATCAGTGCAATTGAATTTGAGAACGCTCTGCAGTGCACCCGCACACTCAGGACCAGATCTTCCAAACACGGTTAAGGACTTCACACAGACTGCGGGAGATTATTAAACTGTGCCAAGCAGATATTTAACACAACCAATAGTTCCAAGAGGTATGATCAAGGAACGTATGCAACAAAAATGTAACTTCAGACTAGGATTAAACGAATTGCTAAACCAGCTGTCCACATTTCATGAACAATACATAATGGGCCCTACTGTCAAAGAGTTTACTCAAGTCTTTATTTAAATCCTGTTATTTTGAAAGGAGAAATAACACCTGTTTACTTTACAGAACCAGTATCTAACACCCAGGTAATGGAACTGGAGGTAGTGGGGTTCCGAAGAATATAGCGTCACACGTCCCCACGTGCTGCTACAACTGTTTAAATAAAATACCTGTCATTTTTCATTTCATTATTAACATCCTGACAACTTTTTACCCTTATAACTTTAAAGTCTTTTTCAAGCGCTTTTCGAAATGACCGCTCTAGTGCACAAATAGTGTAAGGATTAGTGTTGCCCACAGTGTCAAACAGGTAACACAGCAATACTGATCCATGACGTGGTACAGAAGTGATAAACCAGAGCACTTGTTATGTTTTGTTTTTTTTTTTAATTACTCTTCATGCAGTGATTGATAGGACAGACCTACAACACTACTGCTGAATTTTCATCTTTAAAAATATAAAGAGTTAATTAAAAGCTGGAGTAAACGCTTTGAAAATGTGGCCCAATATAATGCCACAATGCATACTGTATGGGAATTAATTAATGTTTAACCCTACATTAAACAGATGACTGTAGAATACTTTCCTTACGCTGAGCTCTGCTTCCGCATAGCAACATTGTGTCACTGCAGTAGATTTGAACGAATGCAAAATAGATTACAAATTGAGAGCCAGTAAAAAAAAAAAATACATTTTAATCACGAAAATGTTATTCATTGCTTTATCTCTCCACACTTGTATGATTGAAAATAAAACATTCAAAATATATGTTTGAAAAAAGTATCTTTTCCCACTTATTTGAAGTGTATTAATAGTATATATTAATATAGTATATATTAATATATACACTATATATATATATATTTTTTTTTTCACATGAGAAATGGACTTTCTCTTATTCTGGAACCTTGTCTCTAATGATACAGTAAGTAGAATCCGCTACACTGCAGTACATCACATTCTGAAAAAGATATCAACAGAACAGCCCTACATGGATATTAATGACGTCTTTGTCTCTGCTCTCTTTCAATAAAGAAACTCCTGAAACATTAATGCAGGGATCATGAAACAAAGATGAAATATAATACGTAAAAAAAAAATAAAAAAAAATAAAAGGTGATCTTAAGAGACTTCTAATTAGAGGTGTCTATCAATGTGCATATTAAGTTACAACCACATACATACAGTATAAAACCATTTCACCTTGTCGTGTTCTGTAGAAAGAGAAACTTAGATTTGTGGAAAGGATTTGCAGCAGTGTAATCAGAAGTCTCTCACAAAGGGCCAGTTACTTTGAAAGAACTGCGCTAATAAATCATTCTGCAGTCTGGGACAAGGTCTTTTTTGTTTGGTTTTTTTTTAATCACTCCACTGAACCTTTCCCAGTATCAGTTACGGCAAACGCAGAAAGGCCCGCTGAAAATTTTCACTCACCTGAGAAAAGCTTTTATGTTTGATTAGGTTTTTAACAGCTGCTAGTGAAGTGTGCTCTTCAACCGACCGGCTCCTTCAAGTAAATGAGTGAGACCCACTTTGACATGAAACGCTGTGACAGGAGGACCACAAAACAGACTAAAAGCCCACGTAGCACCTGGCAACTTTCCGGCAGCTGTTTCCAGCGTCGTTTCAAGAACTCGTTCCAGGGTTGACTGGTTTTACAGAGGCTAAAGTACGGCTAAAATGGGGAGAATGTAATGCTTTCTAAGAGAGAATGAAAGGGACCCGCTTTGAGCAAAGCAAGGTGCAGTCACCCAGCACCCTCGTGCTTTAGACTGGCTTGTCAGAGTGGAAAGTGGACTGGCTGCACTCACCAATTTCACAGTGAGGGCCCTCGAACCCTGCAGGGCAGAAGCACTTCCCCGGGTGAAAGCAGGTCCCACCGTTGTGACAGACTGTGGTGCAGTTTGCTGGAAAAGACAATCACACTGTATAGAATCAGTGGTACAGAACACCGCTTGTGAAAACCAATCTGTATAGAATCGGTGGTACAGAACATCGCATGTGTAAATCAATCTCTATAGAATTGGTGGTTTTTCAGCATTGCAGTACACATTTACAGACGTCATCCAGTGCAGGGTATCTCTTATTATAAGATATATCATTTCACTAATTTTGAGCAACCTAGTTTTGCTAGGTCCTCTTGCCCAAACTGCATGACACCTACCACTCCTTTAAGGGACTGGCCAGACATACCGCTGTGCCTGTTACTGTGTACACTGTCTGGGTCTCAGCTGTACAGTACATTACTTTGGCTTTGTATGCTCTTGGCCCCATAGATTGTGATAAAACTGCACTAAACTAGAGACTCAGGACCCCCGTGGAGGTATTGACTGACGAGCGATTGCTCTGGCTGGCTCTGATCAGACCCCTTGTCAGTTCCCAGTAAAACAGAACCTGTTTATATTAGAAACATTTAAAAAGAAAAAAAAGAATCACCTTTAATAAGCCTTCCTAGCAAATTGTTCTCATGTTTCTCTTTTGAAGATTTTCAAATATGATGCGTGTGGATGGGTCAAGCTGCCTCATTTCTTACATGCCTGTCGAGCTATTTGAGTCCGTATAAAAAGACTGCCTTGGTTAAAAAGCTTTTGAAAATAACTCGAACCAGACATGTATCATCCACAAAACAAATGCTGGAAGACAGGGAACTGTGTGTGCAATTCTCTATTGTGGTCTGTGCTTGTGTATTATTTACCAGACCCACAAAACCAGTAATTTTCAACCAATGGGGCGCTTCTGAAAAAACTCCTAAATGTTGCCCATTAGGTATGTGCAGTGGTAATTTCTGTCCCCTCCGCAACTGCGGCAGCTGTGAGTCAGTAAATGAAAAATCAAACCAAAATCTCAGTCCTTTCAGAAGCAGAGCCAGCGGCTGATAAAGGACTTTGTTTGCTGGAATAGTTAGTAAGTTTGGTGAATAAAGATTGAAGCAGACACAACAATAGAGAAAGACAGAGAACACACATCCTTATTATTATTATTATGTAAATGACACACAGTATCCCTTTAATGTCTGGTTTTGTACGGATAAAACATACCCTATTGGGCACTCATACTGGTATATGCTGTATAGCACATGGTGTGTGGGCTCGGGTTAGGAGTTTCCCTGATCCATGCTTACCCTTGCCACAGTTGATGCCATAGTAACCGGGAGGACATATACACATTCCGGGGCTGACACACAGCCCTCCGTTCAGACACCGGGGTGCACAAAGAGCTGGGGCAGAGAGAGAACCACAAGAGTGGGATCAGAATGAAAGAAATGAAATTAGTCAATCGCACGCTTTCCGTTTCAACGGTGCACTGCACTTAGCATTAGCATGCCTTATTTTCAGGTAATTACACCTCATTTCGAAGCATGTCATTTGCTGGAAAGCATGTCAGTCATCATGGGAAGCAGCTGGTTGGTTATTGACCGAAAGAATGGAAGGCGTGGGAAAAACTCCATGCTCCAGGTGAATAACCAAGGGAATGCAAGACTACACAAAAGCAAGGCATGCAAACAGAGCTGCGTTCAACCTAGAATAATTCTAGGCTACTATCTATAACATGTATTTCTTTCACAACTGCACTAAATAGCAAATTATAGTGCATGACAGATGTATGAAACGTATGCTTAATGCTGATTAATCAGCTCCATTGCCCTGTGCACTGCTCCCCTTATCATTGTGTAGCTGAACCTGCAATGCCCAATGTATTCTTCAGGTTGCTGGCGGTACAACGCACCAGCAGTCTGCACTGATATTCTCTTACACTGCAGTTTTACTGGAGCCAGTGAAGTACAGAAGTATTAGCAAACTTCCCTATGAACATAACTGAATACTCAACTTGTACTACAGCTCTGGCCAAATGTTTTGCATCACCCAATGTAATTAACAAATTTTGCTTCATAAAGTCGAAGGAAACCTGCTGAATAATGTTATGTTAACGTATTGAATTACATACCGCTTTGTAATTTTCCATATACTTAACAGAAAACTGCTAAAAATTCAAAAATGATTCAGTTTGATCAAAAGCAACTAGTTAAGTTTTTATTTATTTTTTGGTCCATTTTTAACCAAACCCAAAATTACTAACTACTTTTGATTTGAATCCAAACCTACATCAAACATTACTGGAGACCGCAGATGTTTTTACAACAGCTATTAGACTATAATATTACTTGGCCCACATCTGTTTTTCTTTAGCGTGTTTCAAAGACATCCAGATGCAAACCATTGGAAACTCTTGTAATGTTCTAACAGTTTGTGACATGTTTGCTTTACCTTTCTCACAATGGGGGCCATAGAACCCATCTATGCAGTCGCACACCTGCCTGTCATTGCAGAAGCCTGCGTTCCGACATCCCCCAGGGCATTTCGCTGTCGAGAGAGTGGAGAGAGATAGAGACAAAATGGGACCCATTAACTGGGATATTATACCCACAAGGACACACCTGAAATACACTCCAAACAATTACACAGTCCAGCCCTTTCAATGGCACTTCAGAGGAACTGAGCATGAATGGTGACAATGCGTTGACTTCATCTGGAGTCCAGTAATCCCCTGGCACAGCACAGAAGCAGTGTTGATACAACACATAGTGCTATTTCACTGCAGAACTCTTAGTACTGTACAATACTGCTCTAGTCATAACATTTAGCAGTGTTGTATATCCCTTCTGAAACAGGGATTACTCTGATAGAGCGGTGAAGCTAATCCTGATTGTAACTGGTGGGTTGAGGCAGCCCTGCTGGCTTGCTGGAACAGCTGGGCTCGCTTCACATGACACTGTGAAACAGAACTGCCCTTGCTCAGGGTCACGTCATGCTCCATGCGTTTCCACTCATACTGGAGGGCTTTCACAAGGATTAGACACTTTATCTTGAGCCTGGTTTGCTTTAGCAGTGAAAGTAAAGTGATACACCGACTTAACAGCTGTCTCTACACAGGGATTACTCTACAAAGCTGGGTCCCGTTACCCACACGCTGTATATTGAAATCGAAGTCTGTTTAACCAATCAGGGCATTGCGTACAAGAGCCGTATCCAATCGGCGTGGGGCAGTATTAGTGATGTCAGCTCCCCTGCATCACATTTGTGCCACCATGTCACATTCAAATGAACACATGCATAGATAACACCATTCGCGGCACGAAAACTGGGAAGGTGCTAACCCACCCTGAGTATAGCACATGGACCGATCTCTACTTAAGAATTAGTGATTTATTATTCAGCTTTTTTTTCTTTTTTAGTATTCGGCAATTGATTTTACCCCATTTTTCTCCCAATTTGAAATATTTTTACGCTTAGCTTACCACTACCACCCCTGTGCTGACTCGGGAGAGGCGAAGACAAACACACTCTGCAGGCCCACCAATGCAGCCAACCCAGAGCTACAGCGTTGGAGGAAAACGCAGCTCTGGGCAGCTTACAGGCAAGCCCGCAGGCGCCTGGACAGTCTACAGGGGTTGTTGGTGCGCGGTGAGCAAGGACACCCTGGCCGACCTAAGCCCTTCCCCGCCGAGCAGTGCTTGGCCAATTGTGCACCGCCCCATGGGAGCTCCCGTCCATGGTCAGCAGTGGAATAGCCTGGACTCAATCTGGCAACCTCCGGGCTATAGGGCGCATTCTGCACTCCACGTGGAGCGTCTTTACCGGATGCGCTACTCGGGAGCCCCATTATTCTGGAATTATTTAAGGAAGAACTTTAGGGTGCATGGAAGGTACAAGGAGAAGCCAGTCCAGAATGTTATAGTAGTGAAGGAGAATGTTGTCTACAAGTACAGTACACTTAAAGAGTCCTCTTCTTTCACTTCAGCTCGGTGACAGGTCGGACTCTTTATGACATGTGTTTATCTAAACTGTACAATGTCCTGTTTATTTGGAATCCCAATGAAAGTGAATGGCAGATTGTTACATAATTCTAGATTCTACAAGAATATTTACATGTATACTGAATGCCTGCATGCCTGCATTACCCTGAAGAAACCCTAAAGACCATGTGCAGACCACTGCATTAACAGACATTACAACGCAATGGATTGGGTCTTGCTACAGTAGCACACTGTCTGGTACTGATGTGGTACAGGGGTACAGCAATGGACTGGCAATGTGTATTACTTGATACCACTGGCATATGAAATATGACATGTTCCCACTCTGGTGCCATAACATTGTAGGTGCCCTTACAGGTTACACTTGCTTCACCATGTCTGAGCAGGCAGCTCTGACCATGTACCTGGACTGAGTGCGGCATCAGCAAGTGCAGTAAGGCAGTAAGGCAGGAGCCTGCATTATACTGAGTCAGCAGGGTTATTCATCCCTCACAGGGTTAACAAATGTCTTTCTGTGACTCTAATGGGCACGCCATTACAACTTGATGGTCTCCACCACAAACCACAATGTAAGTTATCTCAACATGGCAAGCTTAAGTTGAGGTTAGCTGGTTTACATTACCAGGACAGCAGTGTATTTACTGTCATTAGAGGGATATTTAGGCCCTATTGGAATCTTCTGCTTAAGGCAGAGTAGGAGACTGGATGGTATGCAAAACCGATGAGCGCTTTTCAAGGGCCTAAAGAACACAGCGCTCTGTGATCTCCAGCAAACGTCATGAGCCACATCACCACATGTGAGATCTTTAAATCACAAAGCCTGCAGAGAGAAACATAACAACAATCAATGGATTACCAGCAATCAAGACGCTTGTCCAATTGCGGTGAAGCTAGCTGAACACATTTCTTGAGACTTTTAGAATCTAGGGGTGAACAGAGGAGCCATACATTTTATATATAATATATATATTATATATATATATATATATATATATATATATATATATATATATATATATATATATATATATATATATATATATATATATATATATATAATTATATATATATAAAGATAATATTTATATAAATTATATATGATTAATGGAGGCATTTGTCTGTCTATCTGCGTTTATGTGAAACTTTACTTCTGCATTATACTGACGGCTCTGATTCTGTGTTTACAGCCATGGTGGGGGAGGTATGTCACTTTATATAATGCTGAATTCTTTTACAGCTTGCTCACCACCTGCAGAATGTAGGTCATGCTTCACGGGGTCTTAGTGCTTGCTCATTGCCTGCAGACTTTACCAGACTGTAGGGCATGCTTCACAGGGTCTAATCGCTTAAGATACAGTTTACCTCATTGACGGGTTCTGCTTACCTCTTTGACAAGTTTTGAAGAAAATAGCATTGTGGGGAGTCCGAAGAATAATGTTGCCTTCTGCGTCCATTACAAGAACAGTGACTTCAAACGCAGCCACTCCATCCTGATTTCCAAGGCAGGGGAAACCAATCTGAACCACTGGAGCCAAGCAAACAGTTTATCTTATCACTTCAAGATGTGGGGTGTAATCCCTTCTCCGTTTAATGTACAAAATGTCCACTAGGTCAGTTAACAATATAACAGTCTACTGGCCAGATCACTGCGTTACAAACTATATTCAGAGATGGGAAAAATATTAGAGAATTCGAATGAACACTGCATTCAAACATACCATGTTGGTATTTGTGCCTATAACACAATTTGAAGTGACCCATACAAAAGATACCGTGCATTACTGACGTCTGAAATAAAGAACACACTTTCCACTGTACAGAGGAATGTCTCTCCTTTGTTTGGGTACAGAGGATTAACTCTAGAGATTTAGTTTTTTACTGTAATTCTATTACGGTACTAATTCAAAATAAAAAATTGTAACTATTTGATTAAATCTGAAAGTATATAAAATAAACAAATAAATAAATAAAAACACTGTTTGTCCCAGTACTACCTATCCTGGCATGTTCTGTGTCATCATTGCCCCCTCCCCCGGGACAGTAATCTTCCAGTAATCACTTTGCAATGTGATCTCTGATGAACCACAGATTTAATCAAGCGGGAGATCAAAGGCTGATGTCAGTGGCAGGTTTTCATTGCTTGTAACCCACACTAATCGATTCACTGTTTGTGAAGGTGGTAATAGCGCAGCCAAAGAAATACAGTATGCCCTAAACACTTTACATCAAAGGGAACTAATTCATACTGCTGCCTGGAGATTAGGGGAAACAAAGCCTTGCAATGTGTTTCACTTGCTTTGATATTTCTCATTGAGATTATATGGATAGCCACATGCTAACACGAACCAGCCCTAATGTCGTAATTTGATGAAGAGCATTTTCTCACAGCAAAGAGAACTGACATCTTTCAGTACAATCCTACAGAATACCATATCATTTCTGTACCTGCAATATCCAGTTATGCATGTTCTCTATTGTTATCTGTTATTATTACTGCATATATCACTATTTACCACACTTACTAACTATTCCACCACAAAATGCTTCTGAAATGACTTATCAAGGCTGAGTGGGGGAATGCCATATTAGTGTTGCACAGTACACTGAAGCCTGCCTCGTAGGTAAAGCTTTGTTAACTGAAGCCTGTGCATCGCTGCTTTGCCGCTTCCCCGCCTCACATCCTCACATTCAGTTGCCTTTTTAGAAGGATTTTTTTTTTCCTGGAATAATTAGCAAGCCTGGTAAATAATGATCCAATCAGAAACACCATTAGAGAATCACGCAAAACACACGTAATATAGGACGTTAAACAGGTACATAATGAAATACAGTATATGGGAAAGTAAAGGGTGCAAAGCATCCCTCCAGACCGTGCTACACATGTTTACAGTGTGAGTGATGCTGCTACTGACCTGAGGGTTTGTGTGAAACCATCCCCAGCAGCGGCACATTGACAGTGGGGTCCCCCATCACATCCTTGTCTAGCGACCTTAATGCCTGGAACTCATAGAAATACTCCGCCTGAAACATACCAAAATAAACAATTAATTAAAAACACAGTGTGGCTCTCACAATTAGCAGTGTCTGTTGCGCCAGGTCTTACATGCAACGCTGTGATGTTTTCTGTACAGAGTTGTCATAACTAGTGTATTATTTCTGTTGTTTAGACTTAACTGTATTAGTTTCTGTGACTTTAAAACTTAATGTAATAATGGCATGGCATCCCAGCCCATTGAACTGAATGAGAAGGTTAAGAATGAACGTGAACTGTGACCCACCAACCTCACAGTTCAAAGGCAAATGCCTGGCCATTCAACTAAACAGCAAGCTCTGTTGCATTATGAACTCATCAGCCACTAGGAGGATTACAAACTAGGAAGTTTAAAGCACTGCAGTCGCCTCCGAAGAATTCTCAGAATCTCCTTCAAGCACACCTGGTACAACAGTGTAACCATTAACCTTTCCCACTGCAACACACTGTCCATGTTTTTTACATCCACCAGAAAACCCAATACCTGCTGCACAGGAAGTAAGTTTATAATGTGGGTGGCAAGGTACATTTTCTTCCCACATGTCACTATATATATATAGTGATGAATTCTGCAACTCACATGGTTCGTTGCCCCTTTTAAGCAGGACCCAGGACACAGAAATGGAAGTTTAACGCGCTGATGTGTTATTTTTTTTAATAAACACAAAAAACAAAATAAACAAACACAAACCAAACACCTAGCTCTTATTCGGAGCACTAACTAAACACAATACCAGCCCTACCTAACACACCGGACAGCTAAGCTGTTTACCGGTACACAAAAACACAGTTTAACACAGAGTCCTACCCGTTGTGACTGCTCAGAAACAGGACACACACCTTGCTTCTCTCTCCACAGCAGCCCTGAACAGACTGGCTGTCTTTCTTAAATACCCTGCATCTGGCTCTAATTTACAATAATCACCAGGTGCAGGGGTTAATTAATTAACAATTAAACAGCACCAAGAAATTAAACAAAACGTGCGTTTCCACCTGTTTTAGGCAGGGAGGAATCTGCCCCTCTCCCTGCTACTTTACACACCCTCCCCCTTGTCTTTACAAGACACCAGCCATTTAATGACCACCTCCCTCCCCCCTTGAAAGACCACCCACCCTCAAGTCCACAAATGTCAATTTTCGCCCTCTTCCACGGGCGGCTTGAGGGTGGGTTAGTCCCTCTGGGGTTAGAAGTCCCTCCACTTCTAGACTCCACACCACGATACATTATGCAAATATCTTAGTCAAATACATGCTAAGCCTGGTTAATGTGATGAAACAGTACTGCATAGCTAAAGTGTGATTCTGAGATTGGAGTTCCCCTCCTCTCTTTCTCTTTATATTGCAAAAATATCCTATCCCTTTGAAAATTACACCCTTGTCAAATAATCACATTGATTCAGTTTGAACTTTCCGGGCCAGTGAAGTAAATGGGTGAGAGAGGAGGTACCACTGACTGGCTGTCTATGTTTGAAACTAGCCGTGTTCATTTCATTAGCTGCATCACACCTTGATTAACTGCTGTTTGCCTTTCTGTGTAAAAGAAAAAATAGCAAAATTTAAACAGCAAGTGAGAAAAAAAAGGCTGGCCCACGTTCTTTTTCCTCCTGTGTAACCGAGCCAGGGGCTGGGGAGCTCCCAGCATGCTGAGAGGTTAATCCTGCAGCTGAATGCTAATCAGCACAGATAACTCATACAGGATCACTCTGGCCACGCTTTACGTTTTGGAGTCTTTGTTCCTAAGCCTGCAAGGATAGCTTTGAAGTCAAAGAAGAGGAAGACAAAAACCTCTGCTAACACTCCATCGCTGGTTTGCAGATTATGATCTCACTGCGAATACAGTCATGACACATTTGTTAAACCAGATCTTTATTAACTCTATACCCACACAGCTTCAACAGGTGTGTGTGTGTGTGTGTGTGTGTGTGTGTGTGTGTGTGTGTGTGTGTGTGTGTGTGTGTGTGTGTGTGTGTGTGTGTGTGTTCTGTATAATTCTAACCATGAAGCAACAAAGTAGAACAAAGCCTTGTTAAGTCCTCGAACGAATCCCAGCTACCGGCTCCTCCGGGGATCCTGTGATTGCTAATTCTTTCTGAACATGTTGAGTCGTTCTTTTCAAGACCTGTAATGTTATCGCAGGTACCATCACGTTACATATGCCAGACTATTCCTTAATCAGTAGCAATTCCCACAAGGCATCCCCAGGAAGCGAGATTTTTAAGGTGGCCGATTTGTTTGGAAAGAACAGAAAGTTGGTCAATTTGTTTTTCGTTCTTTAATCTGTCATACTTGGATATATTGCCTCATTTAGGGAACAGTTAAACACTGCCAGCTCAACAGGAGGAAAGCACAGCCATGCCATTGAATTTTTTGTACAATTTGATATTTGTGATCGACATTCCAGAGCTACCGTTGACTGAGGAAGAAGACGGCTGCACAGGACACATAACCACATTATAACGATATCAGATACAAAACCATACTGTATGTTAGCCTGTTAGCCATATGACACATAAACATACCACTGCGCACAATAACACTGTGAATGCAAGCAGTGAGCAAGCTATATAAAAAAGAACAGTATTCAATTTTATTCTGATATTTAGACTTTTTAATTGAGCAAAATCTTAATGAATCTGAACAATTATAACATAATCCAGCTATGATTATAAATGTGATTCTCAAAGACGTGACATTTCTTATAGTGGTACTACTGCCTCACCGTACAAAAACTGGTACGTTTCCTATCGTTAACCCAAACATCGTGGTGTTTTTCTTTGGGAGTTTTTGTGTACTGTCTAACCATTGCAAATGCACTCTTAACCCTTAGTGGGTTTGTTTCTTTAAAGGAATTCCACCCTAAACTTACTTCAAGATGAATCTCATTTTTTTGCACTTACTGTAATGATCAGTAATGATCAACACTATTTGCTGAAATTAAACTAAAAAACATTGAAAACATGTTTGTTTCCATAAAAAGTGCCTTTGATTTATAAAATGGATTCATACAGGACTGAGCCTCTCCTACAATACCCTGACTGTTTTTTACAACTTTCTATAATAAAGACCTGGTTGCTTTTAAGTTGCAGGGGGTGCGCTTTATAGACTGAACCCAGTTCTTGCAAGTGAAAGCACAGGCCCTGCACTTTCTGCACAGCCCTATTGCAAAGCAGTATGCAGGATTGCACAAAACAGCAGCAAAACAAGCACCAGCCGCTAGCAAGCCGTCCTGTCCAAGCAGTAAAGTGTCGTTTCTGGCAGAAGTCTGAGAAATGTACCATTGTTGTTTTCTATCAGCAGATGGAACACATGGTGGGCACATGCCTGTTACATTAAATAGAGTAGAATCTGTGCAGCATTAGGCTTTGATCCCTGGAGGCATCTCTACAACACCAAGATGTAAAATACCACAGGAGAAGAGAATCAAAATATTAAGAGCTTTATTTAGAGTACTCCATTTCCAAGGAGAACCACCTCTATAAATAAACCAGGCCTTCGCATTAGCAACATTCAGCTGGGGGGGGGGGGTTTGAATGAGGTCACCAAACA
>NC_054540.1:2225745-2335745 GCF_017654505.1 Polyodon spathula
AGATTGGCCGCTTAATAGTGTCCTGGTTCATGGGAAACAGAACAGAATGAATCAACACAGAACATGTAGGGTTAAACAGAACAGAACCAACACAGAACATGTAGGGATAAACAGAACAGAACCAACACAGAACATGTAGGGATAAACAGAACAGAACCAACACAGAACATGTAGGGTTAAACAGAACAGAATCAACACAGAACATGTAGGGATAAACAGAACAGAACCAACACAGAACCTGTAGGATTAAACAGCACCAACATAGAACATGTAGGGATAAACAGAACAGAACCAACACAGAACATGTAGGGATAAACAGAACAGAACCAACACAGAACATGTAGGGATAAACAGAACAGAACCAACACAGAACATGTATGGATAAACAGAACAGAACCAACACAGAACATGTAGGGATAAACAGAACACAACCAATACAGAACATGTAGGGATAAACAGAACAGAACCAACACAGAACATGTAGGGATAAACAGAACAGAACCAATACAGAACATGTAGGGATAAACAGAACACAACCAATACAGAACATGTAGGGATAAACAGAACAGAACCAACACAGAACATGTAGGGATAAACAGAACAGAACCAACACAAAACATGTAGGGATAAACAGAACACATCCAACACAGAACATAAATGATAAATAGAATGCATTCCATATTCCAAAGAATCTCCAGAATGTTGCCCAGCTCAGGAGCAAGCTAGACTTGTAAGATCAGTATTGTTGGTGCACGCCTACTCGATGTGTTTTAGGTAGATTATATATAGAATATTGCATCGGGTGCTGTACACTACAAGTCTCTAAAGTTTCCACACTACAACAGGTCAGAGTGGGGAAATCAGCTTGTAACAATAATTAAACAGTGTTGTGAACATTAATCTTCATGTGACGTCATTTCCATCTGATGCAAAGACATTTCATATTGTGGTATCACTTCAATATCAGGTTCTAATATAGACTAAACAGTTGCCTATTTTATGCAAGTGCAGTAAATCCACACAAATAATAACAGTTTAACTTCATTGTGTTTACACGGTAATTGAAATGTACAATCCACCATAAAAAGATTAACAAAAAAAATCCTATTATTTGTTTATTTAGCAGACATCTTTCTTTATCCAAGGCGACTTACAGAGAATAGGGTGTGTGAACTATGCATCAGCTGCAGAGTCACTTACAACAGCGTCTCACCCCAAAGACGCAGCACAAGCTGATTGAAACAAGGACCTCCTGGTTACAAGCCCTTTTCTTAAGGTACAGTTCTAATGTAGTTTAACTCGTATCATTGTGCAAGATTTTTAACTGCACTCTGCTGTTTAAGTCTGAGTCTTAAACATTGTGAATAGGGAATGGAGTCATGGCAAGCCTTTGGGAGTGAGGATTACTGTAGAAACGCAGCAGAAGCGGTTGCTTTGTAGAAGATAGTGGTGTTAATGTAGATTCAGATTGTTAATGGTGTCTGCACTATGATTCCTCACACCCACCCACTTGGCTCTCTAGTCCCAATTTTTAAGACTCAGACATAGGCCTATTTGTAGTGATGATCAAGACTTTTTCACCCAAACTAAGGAAATATGTGGGTACTTATTTATTTTTTTAAGAAATGGTGGTTTTCCAGACAAGATATAATATAGAAAAGACAAGAATCTAGGAGAATATATAGTCCACGGCAAGATTCATCCTTCTGGGGACATACATATATATCAAAAGCTTCCAAAGGTCCCTTCTGTTTATTGCTTCTCAGTCTTCTTAATATTGTAAAGGTGACGGGAGGGTGCCAATAAATGTTCCAAATGTTTGAACTATAAATCTTATTTCAGGTGTCAGTACCTTTTTACTTTAAAGCTTAGGAGGGCACTGTTAATAATGACATTGGGAATCTAATATTCCATCTTTTTTGACTACTACTAGCCCAAGTATTGTAATTTGTACTGACACCACAGGAAATGAGACAGAAATACAAAAAAGCGCTTAATAATAATGCTGGAGGTCAGCCTCTATTTGGTATTGTGCCTAGTCTGAGCAGCGTGCACTGCCAGTTTGCCACCTTGTCAAGGTGAGCTGAACAGCTTGATTGAGATGGCTGAGGGATTCACGAAGCTCATTAACATCTAAAACAAAGAGCGCGGGAGAGAGCTGCAGTCGGGTGTTATTTAAAGAGGTAAGCCTCCAGTCTGGTTGAGGATTACAGTACTACTAATGCGGTTCTTTCTTTAGTAGTCTGGCGAGAGCCTTCATCTTAAGCCTTAATGTACCTTTCAAAACTATAAATAGGTTAACGTTTTTTTATTTATTATTATTTGTTTTGTTCATTGACAAACAGAATAGTTCTAACTGCAATGCCTCGTTTTTAGCAGCACGTCGCAGGATGCAGCACTCTGCACACACATCTGACCGTGCAGTGTTTGACGAGGTGTGTTTTATTGTAAAAGCTCCCGCGGCTCAGCCAGGTGTTAAATGCGCAGGTAGGTCGAGCTGCCTCCCTCACGCAGCGTACGTGAATGTGAACCAGTCAGTGTCTGCGTCTGGTCCGCTGACGTCACTTCCTGCAGAGCCTGTGCGAGAGAGCGTCGGGTAAAGATGGCGGCGGCGCAGCTAACGGATGAGGAGCTTCTCTCAGAGTTGAAGCGACTCGGCTTTATCCCAGGCCCGGTTACCGAGAGCACTCGGCCGGTGTACCTGAAAAAACTCAAGAAACTGCGGGAGGAGCAACCGCAGCAGCAGAGGGGGTCACTCGGAACCCGGGCGAGCAAAAGCAGAAACAGCAACACAGCGGCGGGAGCGGCGGGATCCGGAGCCAGGCCAGCCCGCAGTGACGTCACCCACCTGAGCGCTGGCAGGAGCCCCGGCAGCTGCCCGGCTCTCAGCCCGAAGAGCTCCGGGCGAGCGGGCAAGCTGTTACTGGGCTTCAGCTCCGACGAGTCGGACGCCGAAATCAACCAGAATAAAGGCGGCCTAGTGCACCGCAGTGGTAGGAGAGAACGGGGCTCCGGGCATCATTTCCAGCAACACAGGCCTACAGCCACTAGCGGCAGCAGGAGTCAAGGAGGCGGCGTGAGTAGCAACACCAGTAAACCCTTTAATAGTTCAGCGCTACCAGACGGGAAGACAGGCGGAGGGGGTGCTTGGTGGGGGCCAAAGGGTAAATCGGCCACCGGAGTTCACCACCTCATGCATACCGAGCGAGGGGTTTACGGCGAGAAGGAGGAGGAGGAGGAGGAGGAGGAGGATGATTACGACGAAGAGGACCGGGAGAGAGGCAACCCGACTCTGAATGGCAACAGTGCGTCTTGTGCAAGCAGCAGACAGCTAGCGGGGGATTATTCAGACTCTGACGAGGAGGAAGAGGACAATCCAGGGAAGGAAAGACATATAGGTCGGCGGCTTGGCCCCAGACGGAGTCTCTCTAAATCAGTGCTGTCTGTTAATAAAAGTGCCAGGGGGATGGACAGCGGCCAGGAAGGGACAGGAGGCGGTGTAATCATAATAAATGACAAGGCTGCCGCTGAGAGTCTAGACATAGC
The DNA here is from genome assembly GCF_017654505.1 of Polyodon spathula. Classification (NCBI taxonomy): domain Eukaryota; kingdom Metazoa; phylum Chordata; class Actinopteri; order Acipenseriformes; family Polyodontidae; genus Polyodon; species Polyodon spathula. The sequence continues at coordinate 2,229,292 of NC_054540.1, forward strand.
CAGAGACCAAGAGGGGGAAAAGAAAGACCGCGGCGGCTTTGGAATTGGTAGCGGGTTGCGGAACCGCAGCAGCTGTAGAAGCGAGTCCTGGCTCCTCTCCACCGCCATGGGGGAAGGCACTGCAGACTCCTCGGCTAATAACCATGTGAGCAGCAACAACGGCGGAGGCGGCGTTAGCTCTGCGACAAAGGCGAGATATTCCTCTTACAACAGTGTCGCATCGCCAGCCACCGCTTCCTTGTCTCCTCGGTCGAATCACTCAAACCACACAGGCTCGAATCATGCTTACAGCAGAACCGGACCGACGAAAAAGCTGCCGGAGACCGAAGAGGAACTCTTGCAGCAGTTCAGAAGGGACGAGGTGTCTTCCACGGGGAGATTCAGCGCCCACTACCTGTCCATGTTTCTACTGACTGCAGCCTGTCTGTTCTTCGTTTTACTGGGGCTGACTTACCTGGGGATGCGGGGGCATGGAGGTGCAGAAGCAGACGTCGTTAGTAAGTATAAGAAGTTTTTTTCTTTTTTTAATTGGTTGTCGATTTTTTTTTTTTTCAGACAACCATGTTTTTATCTTTTAAATACAGTATTTATGTCAATGTGTGCTTATTATAGGTATGCTTATCTTAATGCTGCCGTTTGCAATTTGACTATGTAGGCTGTAGTTAATTTTTTTAAAGGCAATACATTAATAATTCACAGTATATTATAAATAGCCTTTTGTACAGATCATTGTTTACACCCTCTAAAGTCAGCAAAGTGTATTTGTCCCTATATAGCCTACTATGTTACACTGCCTGATGCACCTTACTATGTCGATGCCAAATCTAGTCTTGGTTGGAGTGGAGATATGGCCTCCTTTCAAGTGTACCAGACATTGTAATGAACTCACAGCTTGTCAATTGAATTTAGGTTGCCGAGGTATGTGCCCTTCTCCTGTCTTTTGACAGTCTGTATTCAGCATTTATTTTGACCAATAAAAAAAACAATCTGCCTTTGAAATCACAGGGAGGGGGGTGTATGTATGTTGCAAAACCCAATACACATGCTTCTTTTTTTCCCCAGGCATTTAAGCCATGGTAAATTAAGGAAGAAACTGATTTCTGATCCAATCACCCCCCCCCCCCCCCCCCCCCCAACAAAGATTCATAAAACCAAATACTTGTATAGAATATTTCGATTTGATAAATAAACCAACAAATTGTTTGACCTGTGCTGTTGGAGTTTGATGAGAGAATAACCATAATCTTGACTGGTAGTTAAGACAAAGTGTGGAAGAACGGTTGCTGGAAATGACTTGAATCTACAAATAATTTTACATGCATTACAAACCAGAATAGTCACATACTTTGTTTTATTTATTAAATGTGTAGCTTTTAAGTGGCATGTGCTTCCACCCCAAACTCAATTTGTTAACCAGCAGTAGGAAAAACAGTCATTCTTCATCAGATATTGACTAGCCCTGGAATTGCTTTCGCTCTTATTGTTTTTACTTTGTTTGATAAATTAGAAGCTGTGGTTGCCAACAAACATTCTAGTTAATACATGCTCTTAAAATAAGCCATGCAAGCAAATTTGAACACATTAGTTTGTGGAAAAATATTCAGCAGACACTGCACTGTATATCTCAAGTTCACATGGGCAAGAGGGGGGGTTCTTTGCAAGCTGCCCCAAATACCGTTTTATGACAGGACTTAAATTCAAGGCTACTCCAGTTTCCATTGGTACATTTATCTTCAGTGATTACTGGAATGTCAAACTGCAGAATTGTTGCATAATATGACGCAGCAAACACCGGTTTAAGGGAATTTCAATATTTTGCTCCTGACCCGCAAGTTATAGTATGCACAATTTATGCAAACCTCAGCACAGTAAACCCCCCCCTTTATCACAAGGATACAATATCCTTACCTGGGGATATAGTTGAGGCAGGTGTAATCCCCACACCCCCCATATATTTAGGAACTGCTTGACCAATAGTCACCAAACAAGATACTTTAGCATAAGTTATATTAGGTATCTTAATCTTGGCTATATGGAATCTGTTTGTTTGTCTGTCCGTCCAACTGTCTTCATTTTTTAGAATGCTTTTCTAGAATGCATCCATGTCTTTTTTTTTCAAAAGAATTAATGTTTTACACTCATAAGTGGGTCATTCCCTACTGTTGGTCACTAATGCCCCAACTAAAAGATAATGCTAAATCGGATCATCCTGTAACATGCATATTTGAATGTATTTAGATACATGGAGACAGTCTGATTGGGACACTGAATGTATGTTTTTCCAACATAATCTGCGCTAAATCCTTACATTTCACAGAAGGCGGCTAACATTTGAGGGAATGTCTGGAATTAGGTCACAAGTATCCTGTCTTTATTAGCCAGGTTCCTTCTGCATTTCCGCCTCTTGATCTTCAGCGTGTCTTTATGCCTCCTGCTGTCTTACTGCATGCAAAAATACATTTGACTGTATTTTTAATCCAAACACTATGTGGAGTCACGGACGCAGGGATAAAGAGCAACACACCCTTAAGATCACACCAGTCTGGTGTGACAGAGTGGATTCCATGTGTAGAAGCTAAAGCGAGTAGAAAATCCTAACTAATATATATATACACATACATATATATACATACATACATACATACATACATACATACATACATACGTACAGCTCTGGAAAACATTGAGACCACTGCAAATTTCTCTGGTTTTACTATTTATAGGTATGTGTTTGGGTAAAATGAATATTTTTGTTTTATTTTGTAAACTACTGACAACATTTCTCCCAAATTCCAAATAAAAATATTGTCATTTAGAGCATTTATTTGCAGAAAATGACAATTGGTCAAAATAACAAAAAAGATGCAGTGTTGTCAGACCTCAAATAATGCAAAGAAAATAAGTTCATATTCATTTCTAAACAACACAATACTAATGTTTTAACTTAGGAAGAGTTCAGAAATCAATATTTGGTGGAATAACCCTGATTTTCAAGCACAGCTTTCATGCATCTTGGCATGCTCTCCACCAGTCTTTCACATTGATGTTGGGTGACTTTATGCCACTCCTGGCGCAAAAATTCAAGCAGCTTGGCTTTGTTTGATGGCTAGTGACCATCCGTCTTCCTCTTGATCACATTCCAGAGGTTTTCAATGGGGTTCAGGTCTGGAGATTGGGCTGGCCATGACCACACCTTGATTGACCTGTCTGTGTGCAATGGAGCATTGTCCTGCTGGGAAAACCAATCCTCAGAGTTGGCGAACATTGTCAGAGCAGAAAGAAGCAAGTTTTCTTCCAGGACAACCTTGTACTTGGCTTGATTCATGCGCCCTTCACAAAGATAAATCTGCCCGATTCCAGCCTTGCTGAAGCACCCCCAGATGAGTCCAATTTTCAGCTTTGCCCAACACCTAGTCGTCTAATGGTTAGACGGAGACCTGGAAAGGCCTACAAGCCACAGTGTCTCGCACCCACTGTGAAATGTGATGGAGGATCAGTGATGATATGGGGGTGCTTCAGCAAGGCCTGAATCGGGCAGATTTGTCTTTGTGAAGGACGCATGAATCAAGCCAAGTACAAGGTTGTCCTGGAAGAAAACTTGCTTCCTTTCTGCTCTGACAATGTTCGCCAACTCTGAGGATTGGTTTTCCCAGCAGGACAATGCTCCATTGCACACAGACAGGTCAATCAAGGTGTGGTCATGGCCAGCCCAATCTCCAGACCTGAACCCCATTGAAAACCTCTGGAATGTGATCAAGAGGAAAATAGGTGGTCACAAGCGATCAAACAAAGCCGAGATGCTTGAATTTTTGCGACAGGAGTGGCATCAAGTCACCCAACATCAATGTGAAAGACTGGTGGAGAGCATGCCAAGACACATGAAAGCTGTGCTTGAAAATCAGGGTAATTCCACCAAATATTGATTTCTGAACTCTTCCTAAGTTAAAACATTAGTATTGTGTTTAGAAATGAATCTGAACTTATTTTCTTTGCATTATTCGAGGTCTGACAACACTGCATCTTTTTTGTTATTTTGACCAGTTGTCATTTTCTGCAAATAAATGGTCTAAATGACAATATTTTTATTTGGAATTTGGGAGAAATGTTGTCAGTATAATGAAACAAAATAAATAGAATAAAACAAAAATGTTCATTTTACCCAAACACATACCTATAAATAGTAAAACTGATAATTTTGCAGTGGTCTCAATTTTTTCCAGAGCTGTATATATAGTATGAGATGTGTACAACATATCAAAACGTTGGGCAGCTGGATCTTTGAGGTAATATATATTTGGCTGTGGCAACATCTAAAGTGTTCTTTTTTTATTTTATCTAATTTAAAAAATGTTAAATACAGTTCATAAACTGTAATAACCATGTAAATGCACAGTGTGAATTGGATTATACTTTAGGGCAGAAGGAGTGAGAGATATATATATCATTTTCTTAAATGTTCAATTAGCAGTGCTCTCTACCTTTTTTAATGACTTTTTAAAATTAAAGTGAAGTAGAGGTACTTGCTTAATTTTGAATTATTTCCAGGACTGGATTATTGGAAATAATTGACAGGTTCTTGGCAAGTCTGGGTGGCTTGTCTGGAAAAGCTGGTACTTTTGCATGCAGTGTCAAGCACTAGCAAGAGCTCATGCAATGCATTTATTGTTTTGAAGCGGGGGGAATTGATTTTTATTGCTTCCTAATTTATCTTTTCATTTTCTTTTATATAGTAAGCTATAATGGCCTCTGACACATTTCTGCTGTAGGGTCCCTTCTCGAGCTGTGTTGGTGGATTTCCCTTTTTGTGGGGTGGGGTGGGGTGGGTGGATGAACTTGTTGGAGGTGGCTATCTGTAAGTGTTCTGTGTACCTGCTTTGGTCTTGTGGGTTAGGGTCACGTCTGTCTCCCTGTTGTGTTAAAGTATTGTCTTGGAGAAACAAACTGAGGTGGGGCATCCTGACTGTGGATGTGTGAATCATTGTCTCAGCTTGAATGCTTGAAACAAGTGTGTCATTGTTCAACTGCTACATTTTATCTCGTGTGTGTGTTTTTTTTTTATTTTTTTTCAATACAATTTAAAAAGTCCAAACTCTTAACACCGCATTTATCGCCCTTTTATCAATCACAATGTAGTTCTTTGGACTGTGTGCTGTATTTCTAGCTGAGCGTCGTAGCAGTGTTTTTTCTCCATCTGTAAAACGCTATCGTAGCACGGTCAGGGTGGAATTTGGAGCAAGTTTTCCCAAGTAATGAAGAACTGGTATGTGTAACTTCAATTATGCTTTTTTTCCCCTCCAGTTAGGAGCCATCCATTTGGCAGTGACTTTGATGCTCAGTATGTAAGTATCTGCCTATCTATCTATGTATTGTACTGTACTTTTTTTTTGTTGGGCTTTAACCCTTTGCAGGCCATTTATTCAGCGCTTGTCAGGTGCGTCGGGTCCAATTTATTTTCACATGCGCTGTTTATTTTACTTGCAGTATAAAAAAAAAAAAAATCGGTGTAAAACAGGTTTAAAAAGCATTGAATTGCAAAAGCACCCTCAGTACTGTATCTACAGCTAAGCCCCACCCCTTGTTCGCTGTATTTCACATACCTCTTTATAGACGTGCATACTGATAAATCCCCTCCTGATCACTCATTTTATCACCAAACTCCTCAATAATGTGATCCAAGTCATTATTTTATTACTATAACATCAAGTAAAAGCTCTGCAAACGGCTGTGATATTCTTTGAGCCCTGGATGCAGAAGCAGCAATGTCCGTGTTATCTCTAGTGGATGGGGCTATGAGATGCTCCCCTTTTTTTTTGGTTTCATTCAGCTCTATCAGTCTCACTCTGCCATTGAAAGGTTTTCTTGGCTTTTTCCAGAGAAAAAACGACTAAAGACCTGTCCTTTGTGTCTTTTTGATGTCGGACAGGGTCCGACATTGGACTGGAAAGGGAAAATTGTAATGTCGGACCTGGTCTAACATAGGACTGCAAAGGGTTAATACATCTTGGTAATACCTGTTTAGCCCATTTTATGACAAAGATTTCCAAAATGGTGGTATACAATGTAGGCTAAACCAAACAAGACCTGCTTTCTGAAGAAAATGGATGCACAGAATAATGAACTATATAAATTGATTTCTTTTTTTGTCTTTCTCCCTCCCTTTAGGAAGACGAAGAAAAGTCACAAATCCTGAACATTTTACTTCGCCTACATGACCATCTGGCGCAAATAGCAGGTATAGTTCTACTGTCTCGGTGTTCCTTTCTGGTTTAATGTAAAAGCGCTCCTCCCTTGTGGCATTTCACTTGGCCAGATTCTCAAATGATAACCACAAAATAATCCTGCTTTCATTAAGACATACAAAACAATTACCTCAATCTGCATGTACAGTTTCTTTGAGAAATATCTTGAAACCATCATTAGACGAAATATGATTTGCTTTTTTGTTGTCCATTTCTACTATTTTACCTCCAATGCTGAAAACTAGATTTTAGCAACCTAAATGAAAACAATGCAGCACCTAACTTTGTTCCACTCCCTACTGCACATTACAGGTCACAGAAAAGCAGTACAGACGCACTGATAGGCTGATTAAAACTTAGATCTCATTTGAATAGTAAACAACAATGTTAACTGATTTTGGAGATTTTTTTTTTTATTTCTGGATGTGTTTTTTTTTTGCTTGCGTGCAATACACACAGGGTGGCAAAATAATAAAAAAGGGTTTCTACAGAAGGAAGATGCATAGTTTGCGTCTCTTGCGTTGTGCAGTTGTTAATTTAAACAAGGTTTCTTTTTTTTTCTCCGTACTTGCCCATATGCATTGGCCCCTGAAAGAGGTGAATTTCGTGGTGACCCCTCAATTTCACGATTTCTGTGAAATCGCGATTTAGATAGACCCATAGGTATGATATGTGGGGGGCAAAAGTTAGAAATGGCTTTTTTACAGCAAGGAGTTGGGTGGTATAATGTGCAAGCTCTGCCAGAAACACACAAAAGATTGTAAAGGATCAGGGGGTAAATGGAGCAGTGTGGGCTGGGTACAAATTAGAGTAGATTATTATTCGTGATTCAGTTTCTTATTATTCATATGCTTTGTCTTATTTATTTAAGATAAGACCATTTTATTTTTCCGTTAAAAGGGCTCCCGGCTATACAGAATTCCTGGGGAGAACCCTTAGCAAGTTTATGAACCAGTGTTTGCATATGGACATCTTGAAAACCAGACAAACAGAAAATAATGGTTTTCAATATTTTATTTAGAAACTAAAGAAATTTACAACAAAGTACTTGCACAGTCATTACAAATAAAGTATTGAATCTTTTAGAATGTGTCTGCCTTGGAATACTCTAGTTACATAGTTGGTAGAGATTCATTTTCAGTTTAATCCAGCACTTTTTTTTGTGGAGTGGGGGGATAATAAGCATTCTGTTTTAATAAATGGTTGCAGGCTTTCTATTCTAAACTGTTTATTTCATAAAACACTGGCTTATTCCGTGTTGGTTTACAGTTATTGCATTATGCTATTTGACTGTACTGAGATACTGAAACCCATGGCTTGTGTAATTGTGTTGACCTTTGACAACAGCATCAGCAGCAGGATATAATATTTGTTACATCTGCAGGTGAACATGACTGTGGTTATCATTTCCATGAGAACAGAAGTCTTTCTGTCCAGGAAGCTTCAGAACTTTTAATAGTACGTATTATTTCTTTGTTTTGTTAACTCAAATTTCAACTTTGAAATCTTATTTGAAATGAATGCTGTTCTCATCCCTCTCTTTCTCCTAGATTTCTAATTGTAGTTATAAAGAGAAAGTTTCCACTGCACTCGAGTGGATTCTCAAAAGTGGAGAAGATGTAGGGATAAGGTAAGCTTAAAATATATTCAACATGATATTAAAACATGATTTTGAAAAAAATAAAAATAAATACAATGTTAATGTTTTGCTTTGTTTTGTGTTAAAGGTTGATTGGCAGTGATCCTAAAGAGGAAGTAAACCAAGTTTCAGATATCAAGTATCTCGAGTCCACTCATCCCAACATGTCCTTTATCTGTCGTTTTCAACGTGCTTTTGTTACGGTCATCAACAGAATACTCATTTTTCTCATAGGTGCGTATAAAGTTGAACACAGTTATTTTAAAGTTAGTATCCTGAATTTTGTCATGCAAAAGGTGTTACTATTTTTACCTGAGTGACCACCTGCTCAGCTTGTGCTTACAGTATATGTAAAATATCTTACACCCACACCTTGACAAGCACCTTATAGGTATTCTGCGTCAATATCTTGCATAGACTGAAGCTGCATATTGCTATTCTGATTTTATATTGGCATCTAACTACATTTTTTACAACAATTTTTGAAACTGCTTAACTTTAAAAGGAAGAACTCCAGGATTATACAGCATAAATGATGTTGAATATCATTTTGTTTAGGAGAATGTCCTCAACAAATGCACAGTACGTGGGTCATTTTTTATTTGTGTTATTGGCTTTGAACAAAAAGCTGTTTTCAGAAGAGTTTTTATTTATTTTGCTTTGAAATATTTTCTTTTTGAAGTCCTACTGCTTTGATACGTAATATCGCCTGAACATGTGTGTTAAGTTAAACGTCTCAAGCTTTAAACCTGTTCTACAGAATAGTTTTAGCAATTTGGAAATACATATACACAGCAAAGTCCATTTTTCTTATCTCTTTTAAAGACAATTTTTTGGCATTTTTTCTACAATTCTGTATTGCTCTTTCTGCTTTATAGAAATATTTAGGCTTCCTACACCTTTTCTTAAAAGGGTGAGTTTCTGAAGAAGTGGTTTTAGAAAGAACCACCGTAATGTTCATGTCAGTACTTGCTCTCAGGCGAGGAGGGGGCAGAAATTATTGGTCAATACCATGACTGGTCATTGAGGATGTGATTTTCCTGTGCTTTGTGAGTGTGTATGTGGAAGTAAAGCCAGTTTAAACTCAATTTAACCATCCACTCGGGTTTTCAGGTTTCTGAAATCTTTGTGTGCTGATTTGTCAGCATGCTAGATTGTCATACCTCTTAACAACCTTTCCTTTCTATAATTATACATGTTTCTTGTCGTTGCAGGTATTGGAATTGTGTGGGGAGTTCTTTGGTACATGAAGTATCGCTGGAGGAAGGAAGAGGAAGAGACCAGACAGATGTACGACATGGTGGAAAAAATCATAGGTAATGCTGTGAATCTTTTGTATTGATTTTTAAAACCTACATTGAATGACATTACTATTGCTAACAAATGGGGAAACAATTTGTAAACATGCATTATGGAAATGGTGTAGTGACTGGGTTGACATAATGAAGCCTAACAATGATCAGTAGAGGTGTGTCTCATTTTTGTGGTACCTTTCCTTTCCTTCACCCAATAGATGCATTAAAAAGTCATAATGAAGCTTGCCAGGAAAGCAAAGACTTGCAGCCTTATCTACCAATTCCACATGTGCGAGACTCCCTGGTCCAGCCTCAGGCCAGGTATGTATTTATAAACAGGGTTCTGTACTTGAATCGGTGCAGTAACGTACAGATTTATCATCCTCGCTTGATAGCTGATACTGACGTGCATTTAAAATAGCTTGGTTCACAGCTATATTCTATGATTCTCTAAATAAGTTCCATTACAGGTGTTAAATAAAAATGAACTCTTTCACTGCCATACAATCTCTGGTCATATCAGTTATACAGATGTAATTGTCATTTCCCTTTACATTATTCCCCTGGGTATGCTTTTGTTTTTGTCACAAAGTTGGCAGACCACACAAGTATATGGTATTCAGACAGCATAAATCTATAATTTGTATATTGTTTGACATAATTTGAAGAAATCAATGCTTTTTCCTAATGAAAATTATTTCAGGAAGAAAATGAAAAAAGTATGGGACAGAGCAGTTAATTTCCTCGCCACAAATGAATCTCGCATTCGAACCGAAACACAAAGACTAGGAGGGGCAGACTTCCTGGTTTGGAGATGGACCCAGCCATCATCTCCCTGTGATAAAATATCCATTATGCCATCCAAAGTATGGCAGGGAAAAGGTAACTTTCTCTTTATGGCTATCATATGTTTATTAAAGGGGTAGAGAGGGAATATCCAGTGAAGTTGGGGGTGGTATTTGGATTAGTTCAGAAATTAGTATTGCATGTAATTCACCTTAATCATGCTTTCTAATGAGCAAACCTTCAACATGAAATATGCAATAATGCTATCTTCCCTTTTACTTCTTTTCACCAGCTTTCCCCCTTGACAAGAGAAACTCTCCTCCTAACAGTTTAACGCCTTGTTTAAAGATCCGCAACATGTTTGATCCAGTAATGTGAGTATAACACACTGCGATCAATGTAGTTTTACTAAGTGATTTATTTTTACTTGTTTAAGACTTTCCAGTCTCTTCTTCTGAAAACGGCTCTTTGTCTACCTTCGGGTAGTAATATTTTTTTGCCGATGAGCTTGCCTCTTGTAAGGGCATGTGACCAACATTTTAACTGTTTGTTTGGTTTCTTGAAGTGAAGGGCACCAAGCACTGAACAAAGTAATCCTGTTTCAGTGTAAAATTACACATGGGGGGTGGGCACTGCAGCTTTACATAGGTAGACTTGTCCACAAAGGCTTTTAATTAAAATACTTCATGTTTATGTGGTTCGGTGCTTGAAATACCCATATATGTGCATCTCTATTACAGGGAAGTTGGAGAGGATTGGCATTTGGCAATTCATGAAGCCATCCTAGAGAAGTGCAGTGATAATGACGGAATTGTTCACATTGCTGTAGACAAGAACTCGCGCGAGGTTAGTTTTGACATTTTTAAAATATTATGTCATTTTTTTGTGATGTTGTCTCTGAAGTATAACACCTTCTACCTTGTCCGTTTTCAGGGATGTGTATATGTGAAATGTCTCTCTGCAGAATATGCTGGCAAGGCTTTTAAGGCATTGCATGGCTCTTGGTTTGATGGTAAGTTTTTGAACTATTGGCTGTAAATGGCATTACTGCTCATATACAAGTATGTTAAACATGGCATTAATATAGAGGTGCTTTGGGTAACTAATTTAATGCAGTATTAGAATCCTATTTACTTACCCTTGACTGTACAGTGTTGTCTGGCATCTTTAATGTTGACTTACAGACTTTTACAAATGAGAAATATAAGCATGAATTGTGTGTAGGGGGGGAACTCTGTTTTTAAACAAGATTGTTTATTAACAGTGTGTAAGCATATGTGGTGGTTTTTGTATTTAATTTTTTTTTAAACTTGGGTAGCCACAATGTAAGCTTGTTCACTAGATCTTTTCTTTACAGGGAAGCTAGTAACAGTGAAGTACCTCCGACTAGACCGATACCACCAGCGTTTTCCCCTGGCCCTGAGCTGCAACACTCCTCTTAAAGCGTCTAACACACACATGAACACAATGTCTCACCTGCGTCTGCGCACTGGCACAGTGAACTCGCAGGGACGCTCCTGAGAGTCTGCCTCCGAGTTGTGACTGTGTGCAGCATTTGGGATACTCCTGTGCAGATGCCGTCTTCCTTTTTTACCTCTTGTGTTTGGTTTTCTATGTAAACATTTCATTTATAAATAGACCTTTGGGGCCATTTAAGGAAGGTGGAGAAAGTGTTTTGTTGGGAGTTTGGTAGCATCCGATGAGGTGGCTTAAGAATTGAGCAGTCAACAACAAAAGCAAAGCACTTCGTGTAATCTTGATTAAAAGAAGCGTTGGAATACATCTTTGGTCGTAGAAGCTCTGCATGAAGGACCTGGACTAATTTTTTATTTTTATTTCTGTTTTTTTATTTTTTTTGCTTGATGCAGTGGATATATATGAAAGTTAGTAGTCTTTATTTTTAATACAAGTAAAAATCATCTGAAGATTACCAAGGAGATACAAGGCTTCTAATTATAATTGCACATTTTTAGAAATCGTCCCCAAATTAAAGTATTTGCCAGCCTCTGAGTTGCTTTTTAGCTGCATGAACTGGTTAAAATATTGCCCATATTTAAGCTTTTAAGTGTATGATTATGTGGTTATTTATTTCCTACAAGATGTTTGGGGTGATGTAATCCCCCATAGTAGTGCAAGTATGACTAAAAAAGGCACGCTCAACCACTTCGACGGGTGCTGAAGTATGCAAATGTAGATGATGGTGGTGCTGACAGCAGTAGCTTTTTTCCAAATGTTTGTATAAAAGCAAACATAAGCTTCCTGTTTTCTGATGTGTAAATTTAAATCCTACAGCCAGCACCCGTATACAGAGGTGGGGGACATGAGATGATACAGTACACATATAAATGGCTGTATATGTACGGTAGAACTAAGTTACAGAAATGAGCAATAATACTCATGGTTGCTGGACCTTGAACAGTTTTGCTGGTTAACTTTCCATTTATTTACTGCCATAGAGATCACGTTACATTTTTTCTTCATTCCATTTTGGATACAGATGACCACTACCAACATGCAGTGTGTACTATAATTTATTTCAAATAACCTATTTCCAACCACATGCAGGTATAACTATAGGTGACTGGAACACAAACAAATAACCTTGACCCAATGTATTGGCACACTATTTTTATTATTTTTCAACTCGAAAGAAGCTGAACATGTTTACATAATTCTCAAAACTGCAAGAAAGGAGCACTCCTTTTACTATTTAATCGAACTAACAAGAGAAAGGACAAGTGAAATCCAGTCTGTTTGAGATCTAATGAGGTTAGCTGGTGAATTCAGTTGAACTTTTATTGTAGTTTGCAAGGTTGTGTATTTAAATCCTGTAATCAAATACTATGATGCAGATGAGAACGAGAGGGTATATATTAATAAACTTATGGTCACTGTTTATAAACATACTGTGTAGTTTATGCTGGGTGTTTTGCAGCATGAATTTGTTCAGACGATGCACATTTTAAATGTAAGAAACCTGATGCACACTCCCCACAGCAAAGAACCTTACGGTGCCTTAACTTTTGTGCTTTTTTTATTACTGGCACTGCATTTCTTGAGTGTATTTGGGTTTATAAACTGTTGGATGGTGAAACTTTTAATCTGTTGTGTTCATTGCACAGAGCTAATACTATGTAAAAGAAATTCTAGCAAGGAATCTTGCTGTATTTTGTGTGCATCATGGTAATGTTTATATTTTTATATGTTCTGGCCTGACTTTGCACCTGAATTTTTTATGACCTGTTGATGGAGTGAATGTAACGTTGATGTGGTATTTTCCAAGGGTGATGCTTGATTTAGCTGCATCTTTTCATTAATTTTTTCCTGCTTCTGATGTATGTCATGTAAACACTGTACACTTATATAATTGTAATGTACTATTATGCAGCTTACTTTCCATAAACTGTTAAGTTGACCAATATCCCTACCTGCAAGACAGATGGGAAGGTGTATAATATCCAGACATTTAAAGTTCAGATGTTTTATTGTAATTAAACTTTGTCACTTGTCTTGTAAAAACAACTCGAATTCAAGGTTTATTAGGGGTTTTTAATGGTGAGTCATGTATTAAAGATTTTAAAATTGATCTATGGACTATTATAAGTGTTTCACTGAAGTGGGAAGGTGTTCAGAGCCTTTTAAAACAGCCTAACAGTCTGTTTAAAATACTTTAGCCATTGATCTCTCCCAGTCCCAGCAGGTTGTATGTGCTTTTTTGTTTTGTTTTTATGCAAACATAGGCAGATAATATTGTAAAAGCATAGACACACTGAAGAACTGTACATATTATTTACCATATATTTGCTGGAGAGTATTGAGCGCATCTCCCATGCAATGTTTACGAGTGCTTGTGTATTTGGAGATTATCACAACATCCTGACCTTTTAGATGTTTCTTTATGGGAGGGGTTGGGATACTTAGCCATAGGTAAGAACCCCTGTGTCACGTCCAGGAAGCATTGGACTGTTACCTGCTTCAATACTTCAGTAGAGCAAGTGGGGAGCCAGTGCTAGTTTGTTTTGTATGGAAGCAGGATACTTGCGATGGCAGAAGCATTTATAGAAAAGCGTAATAAAACCTCAGTTCGAGGCAACAGAATTCATAACCACTCCCAAATGCTCAGTACAGGTGTTCTAATCCAGCCTCTCATACAGAGTCTGCTCAGGAGGACAGGTGTATTAATCCCACCCCTCATACGGAGTCTGCTCAGGAGGACAGGTGTATTAATCCCACCCCTCATACAGAGTCTGCTCAGAGTACAGATGTATTAATCCCACCCCTCATACAGAGTCTGCTGAGTCAGGTGTTCTAATCCACTGTAATTGATGCAGGATTCAGGTAACTGGATGGGATTTTGACTGCTGGTACATGACCGTTTCAGTAATATTCATTTTTTTCCCCCTGCAGATCTGCAATTCTGACTTGTTCACATACTGAAACCGAGCAGATTTTGTTTTCAGAGGATAACTACACCGTCTAACAAATTTTTTTGTTTGTTTTTTTGTTGCTGGGTAGTAAGTGTTATTTCCTAATTCCTTATGCCTCAAGTACAGAAAATGGTTATTATTCCTCACAAACTTTGCTTTTGTGACCAGGACAGTGATATTTCAAAATATCACTATTTCCAATGGGAAAACGGGCAAATGTGTGTCTTTTCATTTACATAAAGTCAGAAAAAAACAACATATGAATTCAAATTAACATGTATTTATACTAAAGTAATACAAAAATGACCACAAAAGATTTAGAAGTGAGTAGTTTTTTTAGATTTATGATTATACTGTTGTGGCAGAGCACAGCTCTGCCCTTTAGAAATTGGCAGAGATGGGGTTAAATTCCCCTACCTGCCTGGGTTCACTGTGTTCAGGTAGCTGGGGTTGATTAGATGATTAGTTTAATTAATGATCAATCAGCGCCCAGCCACCTGACATAAAAGGAGGCCCCTGCTTCTCATGTGGGAACAGTGAGCTGAGGAAGCAGGTTGGTGTTTTGTTGGTTGTGATTTTTCAATTTTCTAAATCCAGTGAAGGCATTGCCCAGCCTGGCAACCTTTATTTTGTACCATTTTGCTTTTTGTCTTTCTTTTTGTGTTTCAATCCCTTTGTTTTGGCCCTTGTGCCCTTTTATTTTTGTGTATTTATAATAAAATAATTATTTTTTTGAACTACAGACTGTCTCTGGGCCTCTATCCACTGGCCAGCCTGCCACAACTGTATTTACAGTATAATCCTAAATCTCGAAAAACTACTCACTCAGAGGCATAAGCAATTAGGAAATAACACTTACTACCCAGGAACAAAAATTGTGTTACATAGTGCTATTAGTAGACCCCACATGTTTCAGTTCCTAAATATTGTACAACGGCTGCATACCATAAAACCATACAGTTTGATATGTTGGTAGAGATGTTAGAGAAGGAGATAATGTGTATCTTAAACCCCAAATCAATGAAATTCGTGTATTTAAATAAACAATGAATTAAAACATTGTGTTGACGATGCTGTGTATTCTCGTAGCTGGCCCCAGCACGGCACGGCTGCCAGCCCTGGCAGGACCCTGCTCTTGCTCATATTAGGATATATGGCTTTCCCTAGCAGAGGAATTTCCCAGCACCCTCTTCGCATTTCCCAAGCGGCGCGGAGAAAACCCTTTCCAGGTTGACTGTATGATGATTCGTCGCGGAAACCGTCACCAGAATATATTTTTAATCAGCTTCAGTGTCTTTCTTTTATCAGCACCGCTTACAAAAGGTAAGGCCTGACACTTACATTTATAGATAGGATAGTAAAAAACAAAAACAAAAATGGCTCGTTCGGGGATTCAGCCGTAGATGGAGCTGCCAATTTATAATTCTAGAGCTTTCCTGGTGCTGTACTGACCAGTGTGTAGAAACAGTTGCGTACTTTTTAGAGTTGTCCTACAAAATATTTCTGTTTGTATATGGTTCTGTTCCATAGTACAGCAGAACTGGTTTGCTTTTGTATAGTGAGTTGTTATTGTATACATAAATGACAATGATACAGTGTTATGCGTTGCTGGTAATTCCGCAGTGTTGAATATATAAGCACTGGTACAGTTACATCATGTGTTAATGTAGTTTTTCAAAATGATTGAACTTCTAAGTGATTTCCATTTGCAATGCTTAGTACAGTAACTTTAGTATAGCACTTAATCATTTTCTGAAAATATAACTTGTACGGCACAAACTCAGCTGCAGTTCCCTCTGTCAAAAATGAAACCTAGTGTTATATTTTGTGGAAATAAAGTCAGTCTACGCACTAAAATAACGTTATGGAACCAAGGACCTGGTTGTTTTCGTTTCGTTGTTTGTTGTCAAGCACAACATTGTGAGCTACGGTAGAAAACCAGCGGTGAGCGGATCAGCGCTTTAGACTTGTTTATTGTAAGGTGAAATGTGACGAGTCGTATAGCTAACAAGGCTATAATCTCATTATCACATTAATTGAAGATCAAAAATATCAATCGCACGTACAAGGGGGAAGACTAATGAATACGATTGAGCCTGTTCCAGCCCTAGCAATTCAGTGTGTGTGTGTGTGTGTGTATATATATATATATATATAATATTATATAAAAGAGAGAAGGTGGGATCAAGCATCCTTGTCATCAGGAGTGCACACAAGTCATTTATAATCTTTCTTTAATTTAAAAGCAGTAACACTCCACACAGCAAGTCTGGTCTTGCAGTTCACCCTATGGATCAAGTTTCTGTATCAACCAAGAACTAAATACTTTATTTTAAACATGCATTGTTTTCCAGTGCACATAAAGACTCAGACAGCCACAGGGCTTTGGCAAGAGTGGGTCTGATATTAATGTGAGCTGTTCAGGCTCGACAGAGGCACATGACTGCACGTGGCTCCTGTAAATCCTATGGCTATTGTTATCAGCAGGCTGAGCTATTTCTAGTGGTGCCACTCCTCTAGATCAGCTGTGTGCCATGGTGTTACCTGTTAGAACCGGTTCCCCTTTTATTGTGCTCAGAACTGTTGTTTCTTTGCTTGTTTTCAATTCAGGGTGTGCAGACATTTCAAAACCCAGCATCCTTGTACAGCACCTCTGTTGTAGGTCCTGTCCCCCATCAGTGAGATGAGATGAGGTTGAGAACTTTAAAACCACCAATACAGATGAGTCCAGCTCTTGCATTGTGGTTAAGACGCTTTCTTGGGGTACGTGTGGGTTTCTGGTTCGCACCCAGCCCCCGATCTGTTACACAAGCAAAGTAGCAAAATGTCTTCAAGAGAAGAAAGGGCAAATAATAGGCGAGAATATAGCTTTTGAACCCTTGGGTACTTGCAGTAGCTCCCCCATCTTTAACCTGGTACTGCAGTGTGTTTTATTTTCTTTCCAATAAGCCACCTTTCAGACTGTCGATTCCTGTTCTGATAAACCCTATTAAGTGCCCTGTGTGTAAATGCGGTAGGTAACACAGTACATGCTGTGTTTTATCTGTTGGCAGATTTAAGCTTACTCGTATTTATTGTGGCTCAAGTGTAACTGGATCATAGCTGTCTGGAACACAAAGCCATGTGTAAAATTACATTACGTTTTTATTTATTATTTATTTATTTTCTTAGCAGATGCCCTTATCCAGGGCGACTTTTACAAAGTTGTTACAAAATATCACATTTCAGAATATCACATTACAGATAAGAGCAGTTGTAAAGTACAATAAAATCAATAGCATAAAGATCAAATTCAAGTAAGAGCAAAAAATAGAGATTACAGTAAATAAGTACATGCATGAGCTCAGTTCGAGTGAGAGCAGTTAACTTATATTAAAACTATTTGCTTATACTAGTAAAGTCCAGTATGAGCATGCAGTAATTACGATGAATGGATGAGAATGATTTCAAATGAGCAATTACAAAAAACATGAATACAAATATCTGTAAGAGTAAAGTCAAAC
This sequence comes from Polyodon spathula, assembly GCF_017654505.1. Classification (NCBI taxonomy): domain Eukaryota; kingdom Metazoa; phylum Chordata; class Actinopteri; order Acipenseriformes; family Polyodontidae; genus Polyodon; species Polyodon spathula. The sequence goes on from NC_054540.1 coordinate 2,247,181, forward strand.
ACAAGATACAGGAAGTAGTTATAATTAAGAGCAGTAGTTGACTACGGCAAGGTATGGAGCAGTTCAGTGCAAGTACAAGTACAATTGGGTGCCATATAGTCCAGTATAGTAGAGAGTTGTGAGGTTTACATTGCATTCAATCTACTGGTTCATAAGCTATTGCATGCCAGAGAAGGCAAAGCTGTAAAGATGGAGAAAGACTCCTTAGACCAGGGGTGTCAAACCCAGCTCCTGGAGAGCCTCAGCGTCTTCTGGCTTTCGTTCCACCCGAGCTCTCAATTACTTAATTGGTCTAATTATTTGATTAACTGAACACATTTAACACTTCTCTTCAGGCCTCAAAATGTTTCATAGGTAGTGTAGCTTGAATCAAGTGCATTTTTAAAACCATCAACTGTAAAGGACCTTGACAATTATGAAATATGACAAATTCAACAAATAATTAGATCGATTATGTTAACTGAGAGCTTAAGTTGGAACGAAAACCAGAAGACCCTGCGGCCCTCAAGGACTGGAGTTTGACACCCTTGCCTTAGACCAATTCTGCCAGGGCAAAGAGCTCAATTGTGTACATGCATGCTGTGCCCAGGGGTGCTCTGTTTGTGCAACTTGCAACACACAAGGGCAAGATCAGCTAGCTGGTAATGAGTTTGCAACAGATACATGGACAGAAGCCAGTGTTTATTCTGAGAGATGTGATGGTGGGTGTCTGGCTTCTCACAGCATTCCAAACCGCAAAGGAAATGAAAGATCGCCGTGTCACACACCTTCTAGAAAGACAGAGGTCCAAGAAGACAGCTGTTAATCAGGCTGCGTGTTGTCAGGAAGGCCTGATCAGCTGTGCTTTGCTGCTTCTCTGCAGCAGGGGATTTGGAATTCGTCATCCTGGTCTATTCTGTTGAGGGTTGATCTCAGTTCATTCACACTACTGGCGCTCGCGTCATTGCTGATTGGGAGCAGGGTTAGGAAGTAGGTCAGGATGGCAGCTGAGCCTGTCCTGCTTATGTGACTTTGTCTGGCTTGGGGTTGGGGGTATGAATTCCTTATATGGGGAGATCAATATGGAAATGGTTTACAAATTGATCACTGCTGAAGCCACTGCTACTGTATGTGAAGTGTTACTAAAATCATTCTTAGTATTTACAGTAGCTGCCTCGGGTTTGATAGATGGTGGTTGCACATTTAGCTTTGGTAGCAACAGTTAAAAACATATACAATACTAATCACAATAACTAAAGCTCAATGCTGTTATGCTTCTTGAACTATTAATACCCAGCATGTAGGTTTTCATGGGCTTGGGGGAACTAGCTGTTATAACATCCAGGACTTTTGGAATCTCAATAAAAGTAAATGCCAGAGATATCACACTTGTTTTATAATATATACCTCTATTATATAATATACAAAAGTGCTGTCTTTTTAAAAATGCCTTTAAATGAATTTAAACCCATTTCGCTGACATGATCAAGGTGAGACTCCTTAAGAGGGACAGTCTATGATACAGATCTTCTTTTCCAATCCATCCTCAGATATGCCATTCCCCTTTACATTATGCCCCTGGGGATGTATTGTTTTTGTTCATGAAAACTTCCAGCACTAGTTTAAATATACTAGCAGAAGGAGCAGGTGCCTTATACTGTGCTTCAGCAAGACTGTGTTAACACAAGGTCATGTAACTGGGAAGTCAAAGAGCAAATGCTGGTTTCCATACTAACTGTCTGTAGGTTATGTCGAGGCTTGTCGTGTTTCATCTGTAAGCCTGTAGAACTGTGGTGTGGTTTGTTGATAACTCTGCCTCCTTGTGTTGGAAACTAGTACTGCAGGAGTGAATTTAAAATCATTGGGCTCTGTTCACAGTCTCATCTCATGAACCTGTGTAAAGTCCAGAACAGTTATAGGAATATCAAACTTGATTGTATTCATTAAAACACACTTTGAAAAAGCTTTGTGAATGTGGCCCTTTTTTCTTCTGGTATTAACAACACAGCTAAACCAGCTGGTGTAAAACAAACATATGTCGTAACATTGGTGGCCCTGTTTAAGAGTTAGGCCTATTTGTGCGCTAATCAGCGGAAAGTCTACATTAAATTTATTTATTTATTTGTTTATTTATATATATTCCAAACAGAACAGTTTTCTTACATTTTTTAGTCTAATTACAGTTCTCCCTCCTTATACCGATTACCGATCCTGACTACAGCATGACCTCATTTCAAAGGGTTTCAAAGAGCCCTGCAGCAGAATAAATGTAGACCTTTACAATCAGGACTGTAAGGCTTGGAGTAAAGCAACACTAACATTGCGTGTTTCACTGAACTCGTACAGCGCCATTGGAAGCTTGTATGTTTCCACTGAGCTGCTGTCGGCAGAGCTGAGGTCTTTGAAGCTTGGCGTGTTGACGAGGCCACGCCCCCGCTGCACAAACACCACACTCATTGGGCGGCTTTCTCTTTGATGTTCTGAAGGTTACAATTTTAAAAGGTCTTTTTTTAGAGCTGTATTGTTTATTAAGGGGTTATGTTAGTGTGGTCCATTCAAACAGCGACCCTGTTAAAGCTGCAATGTCCCGACAATCTGCCTCAATTGTACATTAAAAATATCATTGAGTGGTTCACCCTTCAGTGCATTCTACTTCTTAGAAACCAGACCTTGTTAGTAGTTTCAGGTGAAGGCATATAGAAGTCCTTATTGTCACATTTTATGAGCTAATCCAGCACACTTCTGCTGCTGCCTACAGCAGACGGAAGTTATGAATATCCGTTTGCAAGGGAACAGCCCCCTCAATATTTATCACCATGCTGTATGGGTCCTGCATGTCAATAGATTGTATATTACCACTGAAGAACAGATGGAAGTGTTATCAAATTGATTTGGGGTCATGTAAACAGGTTTGTATTGGAATCAGGGATATGAACCAACATGTGAGAGGGCAGTATAAGGTTGCTTGATACAGAACGAAGGTAACTAACTGTGCAGTACTGTACTGCTGAAGTAATGTAATTCTGTATTTGTGTTTCCCTCATTCACTGCATTACTAATCCCACCTGTGCTTGGCAAGCCATCACCACTAGATGGAGCTCATTCCACATACACTCCAGGTCGCTTCTGCTCGTGCATTGTGACCTCCAGTCCTATATATCACCCACGGTGAATCCACAGGGGCCCCCTCGCTGGGGCTCTGGACCTGGTTGATTGTGGAAGGGCTGATCTACAGAGTGACATCAGTGCCTCTCTTCCTGCAGTGCTGTCGCTGCCCCGCTGTCTCAGCTGTGCCAGGTCAGATGGCTGCGGCTGGTAGGCTCTCAGGCCGGCTGGTACTGCTGTACTTGCTGAGACAGACTAGGAAGACGTATAATGATGAGCTGCGGGGATTCAGTAAGACTGCCGCTTGTCTAGGTAATGACCCCTTTCACTGAACACTTGCATTTCCACGTTGTCTTAACTAGGTGATGTACAGCAAGCACCGCGCCGCTTCTGTAATACTGTGCCAGGCATGAGCTGAGGGGCTCTTCAGTTTCCCTGATCCAGGGGCACTTATGAAAATGGTGTTGTGTTTACTGTAGATTGAACGATTCTTCTGAGAACACACCGTGCGCGGCTGCTGCTGCTGCTTGTCTCCCGCTGGTTTTCTCTATTTGTAATAACAGACTGGAGTTTGTTTTTCTGTTTGTTTTTTGTGAAGTCATCTTCATAGCTGCCCTGCTTCAAACATGCTAATATAACAGGCTTTCTTTCAGGTATTCTCCAGATCGAACGCACCGTGTGAAATACCTGCTTCCACTGTAATATGCTCGCGTTAATTGAAACTTCACAGGATTACAGCACTCGGGACGCTTCTTTCTTTCCAAAGAATTACAGAACAGGGAGACTGCAGTGTCGGTGTCACTGGCTGAAGTCACTCTACCTTTGCATGGAATGAAAGCAAGTTGGATGTTTTTGGGGAATGGTTACTTTTATATCTCCATTGTACTTCCTAAACCTATTAGTACCTTTATACTAACCAGGTAGAACAATGCATTCAATTGATTTACTGCAATACCACAGGGTTATGTTTATCTCAAGTAATACATTATTTTAAACTGTCTTTTCTAACCAAAACTGACTTGTGTATTTTTCCTTTTCTCTTCTCCCTACCTGTAGCTGCAAACCCCTCGTTGCCTCCCTCTTTGCTGGTGGGAATACCCCAGTGATGTCTGCATTCAACCTGCTGCATTTGGTGACAAAAAACCAGCCAGTGCCCCTGCGAGCCTGTGGGCTCCCCTCAGGTTGAATGGGTGCTGTTTGTTGTGTTATGCAAACCAGAACCCTAACACAAGCCAATGGGTGATGACTCTGCTGCAGAAAACAATAGACCATTCAGAACCTTAAAGGAATGTATATCCTGTACATTTTTCTAATACTGATTTAATATAATGTTAGGTTTGTTCTCTATAGTATTGTGGCTGACATCATTGCAATGCTTAAAAAAGCATTCCTGCAAAAAAAGTCTAAAAGATTAATCAGAGTGCAGGGAATTAGGAGGGGAAGTATATTAGTGTTGCGCTGTGCTTCGAATACCATACAGTAGATGAAGCATTGTGCACTGAAGCCTGCGCGACACTGACGTGCTTCCCTGCCTCACATCCCCTCGTCATCTTTTAATGGTTTCTTTTCAATCCATTTTTGCTGTGCTCGTTGGCAAGCAACAAAATGACATGAGTAAAAGCTAAAGGCTCTAGTGAAGCATACAGATAGTCAGTTCACCTGTGGAAAGTAATCTGTTAGTTTTCTCTGCTTGTTCGTATTCACATGTATGTTGTGATAGGTCTGTATCCTGTTGTGATGCGCCACCCTAGAAATCATGAGCAGCATCCACTTGCAGCTCCCCTTTTCACTCACTCGACAGCTTTCAGCTTTTCTTCTACAGACACGTTCGTTCTCTTCCATCTCCGTTCTGCATACTTATCTGTAAGTAGCCAGTACACTTTCAGTGGCTTCTCTTTTAAGCTCCTGGCAATAAAATGTTCCACAATAGTCTGATGGGGTAATTAATATTCAGTATTCAATATTAATATATACTGAGGGGTGGGAAGGCTACTATACAGAACAAGCAGAGTGGGACACTGAACAGGGAAGGTCAGTGAGATGTAGGAGAATGTGGATGTTGTGAAGCATCTCTTTATAGTGGAGTTTGTTTTTTTGCTGACATTTCCTTTCAGGAGTAGGAAGTTAGTTATAAATCATCCTTACTACACTGCTTCATGGCCCATGTCTTAGTAACAAGTGTCCAGCCTCCTTCCTTTTACTGCTGATGTTAACTTCCTGTTCCACACTGACACTGAGCAGTAATGCTTTTTGCCAGCTTCCCGTACGGCTGTGACCTTGCACAGCTACCCTGGGACGTACCAGGAGGGGGCTGCTTTAGGGCCAAAAGGTTTTACAGGTTACCGTTTTCACCCAGATGTTCTCTGGAGAGTAACACTGAAGACAGTCTAAAGATGGAAAGGCAGAGAGAAGTTAGTGGGTAGATATATTTATTGTATATATGTGTATTTATTAGTGCATCTGTGTAATCCGTAGAATTTCCATACATCAATCAGAATGCTTCTTAAGGCACTGCCTGCATCATATAATAAATATCCCTGTGTTGATGGTCAAATATTTCAGCATGAGAAAGCTGCTACAGATTGTGAATGTTGTTGATCTCCTGGATTCTAATTGGGACATGACTTAATAAATCTCAATCTTGTTAAGGGCAGACACGTGTAGCCAAGAAATAGCGAATATGGCATGTGATTATACTCAGGAAACCGCATTATCATTTAGTTTAGGCTTACTTTCTAGTCGATAGAAGCCTATGCAGTACCTTTGAAATACTAAAGAAGCAGTAGTAAGAATGGTCCAGCAGATGGCGCTGGCTTGGTGTTTGAGGTTCGTTTCGTTTTATGAAACATTCACTGTAGTGAGACAGACATGCATTTTAATTTGGGTACCAAGTCCCCAGTCATATAATACCAAAAAAATAAAAATACTTGGTAACACTTTTAAAATAAGTGTCTGTTCATGATTATTTAATGTGCATTATGGGAAATGTTATGAAGTCGTGAAAAGTATGTCATGAACTCATGCTTGTGACTTTTAAATTCAATGGGCGTTTCATTTGAAATCAGTAGGAAATCGTGTATTAATTACATTGAAATTGCAGACACTTCATTTAAAGTGTTACCAAATACTTTATAAAGTGTTCTCTTTCAGTATTCCTTGTATATAATACAAATAGAAACGTTATTTTGTTAACTCCTCCAGACTAGTTTTTCTGATAGGATAGTATTGCATCTCATCAGAATGAGTGTGCACAGCACCACGACATACTTTCACAAACAATGTGTGTGTGTGGTTTTTATACATTTATGTAGGCTACTATTTCAGTGTGTTTTCTGCAGCAGACCTCCCAGACACTTGGAGCATCACATTGTGCTTTGCTGTGTTTTGCAATTTTGGGGCTTTTCCCATTGTTATGATAAGGCCATGTTTTACACTTTGTATGTGAGATGCATTGCTTGCTTCACATTCTACCTGCATGCAGCAGAATGTTACCGGATTGTTACAAACTAACACCTCTGTGAATGGTATACGTTGTGTTCTAGGTTCCTAGCCTTCCTTAATGATATTCTGAGTTTGACTTCCCGCATTGTAGTGTCTGTCAGTAATGGGCAAAGGATACAATATTTCTCTTTGAAAAATCTGAATGGAGTTCATAAAAAAGAATTATTATGCAAGCATGTTCAGTACTACAGTCCCTCATAGCATAATGGCAACCCATTGCACAATATGGGACTTGATTCTCAAAGCTGTTTACCCCAAATTGTCATACGCATTTTTTTTTCCCTGAAAAGGAGAAAGAACACCAACTGAGATTCTAAAACGTGTTAGAAACAAGTGCTTACAATTCCCTAAATTAAAGGTCCCAAGGGACTTTTTCAACCTGAAAAAAGAAACAAGGACCAGGGGTCACAAGTGGAGATTAGACAAAGGGGCATTCAGGACAGAAAATAGGAGGCACTTTTTTACACGGAGAATCATGAGGGTCTGGAACCAACTCCCCAGTAATGTTGTTGAAGCCGACACCCTGGGATCCTTCAAGAAGATGCTTGATGAGATTCTGGGATCATTAAGCTACCAGCAACCAAACGAGCAAGATGGGCCGAATGGCCTCCTCTCGTTTGTAAACTTTCTTATGTTCTCATGTTCTTATGTCTGAGTTAGGCAACCTTATTGGGTGTGTTTTTCTTTTGAAAACAATGTGCAAATGACGATTTGAAGTAAAATGGCTTTGAGAATTTAGCCCTTGTGTTATAAAGGGAAAAAAAAGTGCAATACATAACTATATTTTAAATGTTCTTGTGTGGATCCGTAAGTAATCTTTTGATCAAAGAAGGTCTGCCCTAGTAAACATGTAACTATACTTCCATTGAATATATATTGAATGAGAACAGCTGTGGCTGGCAGCATTAGTACTTTTCTAACCGTTAAGAACATACAATTAAGTTTTTGTTTATATTTGAAATGAGCAGGAAGCTTACATAAAAAAACTAGAAAAGTAAAAAGCGCTGTTAACTAGGACTGGATCCAGAGGGACATCTTGATGAATTCTGAAGCTGTTTGTAGCTAAACTGCCAGATGCAATGTTAACATTGTAATTTATATAATGCATACATTTCCTTTGCTGTTGCTCAACATTGAATGGCTTACTAGTTCATGGAAACAGTACACACAGAGAATAAAAAAAATGACAACTTTAAATAAGCACGGGGGGTTTATAAAGAACAAACCTCGCTTACAATTAGGAAACAATATTTATATTTGAGGTTGAGAAGCCAGGATGTAGGAAAATTTAGCTAATTTGGACCGTGACCTCAAAGTGCACCAAAACCAAATAATTTGTAGGGAATAACACAGGGCACATTCCTGCAAAATGTGTGTGAATGCTGCTGGAGTGGTTCTCCAAAGACAAACAAAGAAACCAGGAATTAAATCCTTATCCCTTCCGAATCCGACTGAAGCTAACAAAGGGATACAGCCGTGCGCTGTCTGAGCTCGTCGCTGGAGTTCTGCAGCTTTGCAAGCGCCACTGTTCAATGTACATTATTGTTATTATTATTATTATTATTATTATTATTATTATTATTATTATTATTAAAAGGAACAAGGTGGAAAACATGGGGGTAAATAGCTTTCGATCAACAAATTAACTTTTAATGCCCCTTTAATCCGTTTTTCTTTTCTTTTGATGGAGCAACTCGTTTACTAGGATGTCCCAGGCAGGTTACAATACCCCTCCATTCAGTCAGCGAGCATGTGCTGTTACAGGAACTAGAATCACAAAACGAGCTGGAGAAGAGAACTGTAAAACCCTTGCAGGAGTTCTCATTGTGCTGCAACAACAAAGCCTTAAAAACAGGGAGCTTGTAAAGCAAGACCAGCAAAGGGGTGCTTTGGAATAGACTTCTTAACTGACTGAAATCAGATGCCAAGACCAGCCATTGAACGAAACAAGTAACCAGTCTATACAGTACTTCAGCTAGTTGGAAGTATTTTACACAATTTTGCAGATATGCAGATAGGCATCTCAGGACATAAAAAACAAACAAAAACTGTATTTTCTTGTATAATTTGGATCATGGAGTACACTGCGGTCTGAATCTACAAAGGCAGTTAAAATAACAGCCAGGAGTGACCCAACAGCAGTGAAATATTTTTGCAAAGAGCATGTGCTCTGTGAGCACTCTTTTAGTAAAGACATCCAATGTTAGGAAATTGCAATCCAATACCATGTAATTTAAACCTGCAGTCTCTTCTGCACTAAATAACATACAGATGGGAAGCTGTGTCGCTGAAACTTGGGGAGCACGCATAAATTAGCATATATATATATATATATATATATATATATATATATATATATATATATACTATAATAGATCTTTTATATCTTAATAATTAACGTTAATATTTGGTACATGTAATTGCAGGTATTATATTTACCCTTGTAATTAAGCATAAATAATAAATGTAATTTATATATATTTTTTTTTGTTAAACAAATGGTTTTGTCTAAACAGATTTGCAAATGAATTGTTTTTCTAAGTGACAGCTAGCAGTGATTTTTTAACGAAAAGAAAATGCTTTGAATGTGTTTTTTCGCAAAAAAATTTCAAAAAAAAAAAAAGTTTTTTATATATATATATATTATTATATAATAGTTTATATATAGAATATTTTATATATATATATATATATATATATATATATATATATATATATATATATATATATATATATATATAATGTGTGTGTGTGTGTATATATATATATATATATATATATGAAGAACCGTTTCCCAACATGACCGTAGAGCTGAGGTTACACATATATGGAAAGTGTGAACCCTGACTGCCCCACTCCTTACCTTACTGAGGCAGGAGAATCCCTTGTGGATAGTCAGTATATATTATAGTATACTGTGTATACTGGTCTTAAAACAGATGGCTCGCTCATTCACTTATATTGGTGGGGTGGGGATATATTCGGGGTTTGAATCTCTGACTACCTGGTTCAGGTGACAAGGCAGGTTTTGTATCATTTGTGAATCCAGGTTGATTTAGGACACTTATTTTAAGGATCTGTCTCTTTTTAACACTATATTAAACTGTCTGGGGTTTTTAATCTGTAATGTAGCATGTGGATTAGTTTCAGAACAATGTACAGGCATAGCTGGAATAAAGGCGCCTGTTTTGGGGTTATATCCACATGTTATCTAGCCGACGCAGAGTGCTGAATGTTGGTCCTGGCACAGAATAAGCCCACAAGTGCATGTCACATGGTTAACCGACTGTGAGCAGCTTCAACACTGTGAGGCTTCGGCTCGTTCATTAAGTTAATAAACCATGTGGCTTCAGCAGCTACTCTTTTGCTTTTTATTTTTTTATTACGCCATCGCCCCCCCCCCCCCCCCCCCCCCCCCCCCCCCCCCCCCCAGCCTTGTACAGCCAGGCCCTGTCCAGACTATTAGAATAGTTGTAAGGACGTATCGTATTTGTTTCGTTTGCATCTCGAGAAGGCTTTGGCTGCAGCACGTTGCCATCGCGCTAGTGGATTTGCCTTGCTCTTGTGCACAGTTCTCTCTTCCTAAACAACCAGCCTGTAATCTCAGCTGTGCCGTTGATCGGCGAGTGCAGAACACGTGTGTGCTGTGGCCACCAGCCAAAGCAATTGATCCAGGTACAAACTATACTGTTTTTTTTTTCAGGGTCACGTAGGGATAAAAGGACCTATAAGGTGGTCTTCTCCCAGCAGGAGCTGAAGAAACGGCTGACACCCCTGCAGTACCATGTTACTCAGGAGAAAGGGACCGAGAGGTGAGGCGGGCGGAGGGGAGGGAGGCGGCAGGCTAACCCTAACCTTAACCGCACTACTCCTACTGTCTTGGATAGTTATAAGGAACCCCCTTTGTACTGCATGTACTTTCCTCTGCTTGTTAAAGGAGAGTGAGATATGCAGTGTTTGAAGGTCTTGATTAAGGAACAAAAAAAGGGTTTTGTAGTGTTGTTTCAAATAATAAAAAACAAAAACAAACCATGGAAAGGGCACCTAGCCAAGGAGTGGAATTTGAAGGTGTTCCTTGTGTATTAAGAAAGTGGTTGCCAAAAAAAATAGGGTAGCATAATTTAACTTTTTTTATTATTTTTATCGCAAAGCACATGTGGAGAAAGTATTTATTGGATCATTTGCAGTCAGAATGTCAAAAATGTTCAGTATCTGCCCTCACTTGGCTGTAGTCTTTGGAAAGTAGCTCGAAGTGCTGAAAAAGGAGTGCTTTATTCCAGGGCTGTTTTCAGTGAGTAAATCTGAACTCTGCTGTGGTAACATGCCAAGACCTAGCCTTTTCTGTTGTCTAATTTATACCGTCCACTGTGGCACCAGGCCGTAATTGACTTCTGGTGCAGATTTATCAATGATGTAACCGGCCGTTTTGCTGAAGAAGACTTTTTCAGTGGAAGTGGTATCCTATTTATTTTGCCTCGGTTTAATGTTTCAATATAATGAATTGATTGGCAGTAGAAAGCCCATTGGCAATGATTCTGCAACATGGCCTGCCTGCCCTGCCCTGCCCTGCCCTGCCCTGCCATGCTGATTGCACCCGAGCAGCTTTCTTGTGTAGTTCTCAGGCACTGGAATGATTTAGTGCTCAAACCTAACCCAAGATTAGCTCATTCTTCAAAATGCTTATTTTAAAAAAAAAAAAAAAAAAAAAAAAGGAAACTCGTAAAAACGGGCAGAGGATAATAAAACCAAGCTGCGTAGCACATAGACTTTTTGTTAAAATAGTACGGCTGATTTGTGTTAAACGAATGACCTTCTGGCCTTATAGACTGTTAATTTACCAAATATTCTCTTAAAGCTGCCGTCTCCCTAATTCAGAGTTAATTCAGAGTCTAAATGTGGGCAATGCTGCATGGCTCAGAAGTAGTTTGTGGTTCTAAATTGGGAGTGGGGGTTGCACTTTTTTTCGTTCTTCCTGCGCAAATATATTCTTCACAAACAGCCCACCATAAGAAAACTACAGCCAGTATTACAGAACATATTGGAATAGTTCTTTGATCCCAGTTAGCTTGCACATTGTATAGCATGTTGGTTGTGGTGTTTGCACATTGAGCCCTATTCTTGCCTTGTACAGTATTCAGTCCGTTGCCCTGGACTTCATACATGAGCATGAAGGGGTTGATTTGATCAAACTCCGATCTGCCAGTGGCATGTTGTTTATTTATGAGTTACCCTGTATATAACTTTTAATGATAATTTAAAACTTGAATTTTATGTTTTCAGTCTGTCAGTCCTGACTCTGCCGATTTGTGATTGGAATCCAGAATGGGTTTTGAATTGAGTGAGTTGTTTTATCTTGTATAGTATTCCCAGCAGGCACTAACCCAGATTCTGTATTGACTTCCTTGCAGTGCCTTCAAAGGGGAGTTCACCGACAAGAAAGATGCAGGATCATACACATGTGTTGTTTGTGGGGCCCCATTATTCCAGTAAGTATTTGAGATTTAAAACGAGGTTGGTTTCCCCACCAAGTTACTTACTGACCCGGCTCTTTCAGGTGGTTCTAGCCAACAAAATCATTTCAATTCATTTCGCCTTTCACGCTCTTGAATTCACTGTGTAGGTCTCAAGTGTGCAGTTTTGAAAGCAACATATGTTACAGCAAGCATGTGTTTTCATGCTGAATACTTTGAAAGGAGGTAATGTTTAATATTCAGATGATTTATGAAGCATTAGCAAGCTGGTAAATGCATATCACTGGGAGGGACAGGGTAAAGGTGTACCAGGTGCACCTAGAGAGTTACAGTAGCAATGTGATGAGACCTGTCGCTGCTCTGGCAGTACCCATCCCTGGCTTGGTTCAGGCTGTCTTGAGGGATCGCTGTCCGAGTTGCATTGTCTTGCAAGGGCCCCTGGTGCCCACCCCTGGTATCTCACAGAGGCAGCTGCGCTCCGGTATAGTGTGTGATATAGATCTGACTGGAGCATGCACGCTAATTGGTTCAAGAGCGAGATATTGACATCGCTGTCCTGTTGCAGCTTGCATGGATAGAGCAGGCAGAGTTAATTCTGCCTGACAGGACATCAGCAGCATCTTGAGAGTAATTACCCAACTGAAGTTTTCCCACAGCTCAATGGAGGGCTTCAAAGACCTCTGAATTTACAGCTAGTATTAACCTATATCAGAAACATGATCTCACATAGGTTAAATATTTTCCCTTTGAAATCTATAAATTGCTTGCTATGTTACTTTTTTTTTTTTTTTAAGATCCAGGAAGAACTAATTACTCTGGGTTTGATAGTAATCGCGTTTTTTTTTTTTTTTTCTTTTCGAAACTGTTACTTGCATTTCATACTCAGTTTTTGGCATGTTGGCAATTAGGATTAGAAACTTACTGCAGTTGTTGTGGAACTTTTCAGGTCTGGCAAGTCTTTTGCAATGTCATTTAGTTCCCCAACATCCCAGTCTGTTTGCACCTACACTGTTGGTGACGAAGTGTTATGACCGTCCTGGTTTGGCCCAGGTCTCGGTTGGGGATTGGAATACTGGATCAGTGGGAACAAGCCTCGTACTGTACCATCTTTCTTGTTACGTTCTTGCTCTCGCTTAGGGTATCTTCTCACTGTTGGGTTTGGATCCGTCGCTTCTCTTGTGCTGTCTTCGCTTGCGGTGAAGTAGTCAGTTTCCACCACTGTTTCGGGGGGAGGGGTGGTGGTGCAGTTGGTACGGTTACCGGAGGCGCGGTCACCCCAGAGTATGGAGGGGGGGGCGACTTCCTTTGATCCATCTGCAACATAACTTGAGCCTCCCTGTCTGTCTTTCCCTTTTCTTGTTTCTCTTTGTCCTCATCTGCCATTCCTTCCCACTTCCTAAAGCTATCCCAGTCTATTCTGCCCTTTCTCTTTTTCTTTTCTTTTTCCCAGCTTTCTAACTGGCTGCGTACACTGGCTAATTTAGTTACACTTAAACTTCCTCCTAGTGGAAACCCGTCCTTGTCAAACCATAAATCTATTTGTTGTAATACAACAGGACCCCATCTATCACACATTCGTTTCTGTGGTTCGGTAAGGTTATATACCTGACATTTGTTTAACTATTTACTACGTCCCTGCCCCATCCTGTTTTGCTAACGTATTGAAGAAGAGAGAGAAGAAGAGACAACAAATCAACAGACAATTAAACACACATGAGCTCTTTTCGGACGTCCTATGGCCCCAGACTACAACTTAGCTAGGTTCCAAACCTATTAGGAGTACTTCGTCTTTGGTCCCAGACCATGGTTAACCTATTCTAGAGTCCTAGACTCAGTATCGTCTGACTCACCTCTCGGTTGCTCTCAGGATCTCTTATCCACCTCAGTGGAGCCCTCAGCCAGACTCAGAGGGAACCCTGTTCGTTCCCAGAATGCGGTGTCCTGATTCCAGTAATTCAGTTGGAACCCCGTCGACTGTTGACTCTGTCCCAGGACTACCACTGGGCGGAGTTTAGGATCTTGCCGACTACGCCAAAATGTCGTGGAACTTTTGAGGTCCGCAACTAAAAGCCAACTGCAGCAGGTATTCAGAGATATAAAGCTTTATTAGTTTTTCAAACGAGAACAGCTCAACACATCAGTGTTAGGAAGCCTGAGTGTTGTTTCATACAGAGTTAGCATACAGTTATTATACCTTTACAGAGAGACAGGGTGGTTTCCCTTTCAACCAATAAGCTAGAGCCAACTCAGCTGGTGTAACAAAGAAAGGGGGACAGGTATTTACAAGGTAGTACAATAAAGGTTAGATGGAAAGGTGGGTTCACCCTGATCAAATGATAAGCTGGAGCCATGTTCCTCTTGTCACACCACCCAGTTTGGTTTTCAGCTACACGTACCTGCAGTTTAGTACATTTACTTTATTTCTATAAATTTAATAGATCATAAACTCAGAATGCTTTAAAGCATATAATTCAGTGAATAATTGTAGTACAGAGTAGCAACAAACAGGTACAGGAATGGTTCTATGCAATTATTCCTTTACATAGCCCTGCACCCAGCCCTGGATTTCAGAACTATTGTGTAGGTATATTATTGAAATGACCATAAGCCAGAAATCCGTCCCTGATCAAGCATATTAATAAACTATGTAAACTATGTAAACGAGGACTGGGACTGTTGATCACAGGCAAGCCGTGTAAACGAGGACTGGGACCGTTCAACACAGGCAAGCCGTGTAAACGAGGACTGGGACCATTGATAACAGGCAAGCCGTGTAAACGAGGACTGGGACCGTTGATCACAGTCAAGCTGTGTAAACGAGGACTGGAACCGTTGATCACAGACAAGCTGTGTAAACGAGGACTGGGACCATTCAACACAGGCAAGCCTTGTAAATGAGGACTGGGACTGTTCAACACAGGCAAGCTGTCACGGCAACTGTTTTCTCTGGTCCGCACTCTGGTGAGATAAGGGTGTGGACTAAAGAAAATTCATAATGCTTGTCCTTTCTGGGTATCTTGTTTTCTTTTGATGCTGTCAACGTGAAAATAGCAACATTTCATGCTTACCGTATTGGTTTAAAAGCAGGTATAACTTCGATGACAGAATACTTTGAAAATGTCACCAATAACAACATTGAAAGCTGTAGTTACAAGTGAAAACTATATCTGTGCTACAGGTATAGCTCAATATTTATTTAGACTTTTACTTTGATTTACTTTGATTTATTTTGCTTATGTTTTTTCCTAAAAGTAAAGCACCTTTTAACTTTTAATTTGTCAGTCGTCATTTTATAAAGACATTTTGGAAGGCATAATAATACACACTTACACACACACACACACACACACACACAAACATACATATAATTATAGCACCTTACTGCTCCTTCTTGCACACTGAACACATGTTTCGTCGACCGTCCTGCACAGGGCCAGTTGTACTAACAAAAAATGGGATCGGGTCTATGCTCACTGGAGCCGAATGATGAGAAGGTGTTGTACTAAGATGATCTGAATGAGGCTTCACTGAGCCGATCCTGGAGCTCACCAGCTGTAACTCAAGAAACTGACCCCTGAGAAGCGAGCGTGTGTGGTGTGTAGTTTAAAGAACCCAGCTGTCAAATTTGTATGCAGCCTGAGATCACAGTAATGTTACGAAGATATGGTGGTGCATAAATATAGTGAAACGCCGACCCACAATAAATCTGTATGGCTTCATTTACTCAAAAACAGTGGTAGAAGAGAAGCCAGAGGGGCCAGACTGAGGGCTGTCACGAGCTGGATTTGGCCCGCTGGCCGCCAGTTGAAGAACACTGCACTACATACTGTGTAATAAGCTCTACTGAAGGACACTGCACTACATACTGTGTAATAAGCTCTATTGAAGGACACTGCACTACATACTGTGTAATAAGCTCTATTGAAGGGCACTGCCCTTCATACTGTGTAATAAGCTCTATTGAAGGACACTGCTACATACTGTGTAATAACTATACTGTGCTACATACTGTGTAATAAGCTCTATTGAAGGACACTGCGCTACATACTGTGTAATAAGCTCTATTGAAGGACACTGCGCTACATACTGTGTAATAAGCTCTATTGAAGGACACTGCGCTACATACTGTGTAATAAGCTCTATTGAAGGACACTGCGCTTCATACTGTGTAATAAGATCTATTGAAGGACACTGTGCTATGTACTGTGTAATAAGCTCTATTGAAGAACACTGCACTGCATACTGTGTAATAAGCTCTATTGAAGGACACTGCACTACATACTGTGTAATAAGCTCTATTGAAGCACACCGCACTACATACTGTGTAATAAGCTCTACTGAAGAACACCTCGCTTCATACTGTGTAATAAGCTCTATTTTATTTTACAGATCTGAAACTAAATTCGACTCTGGATCTGGTAAGTGTTTCCATGCATTTACATTGCACTGCTGCAGCACACATGCACTTGGCAGAGACACCTCCCCAATACACCTGCTCAAAACACAAACATGTACAGATCAGAGAGGGGTAATAACGCCAGCCCAGGGCAGTGACCATAACCTGCAACTGACTGTATAAAGTCACTCGATCAGTTCCAAATATTAACAATCCCACAGCAAAGCAATCCCTGTTTCTCCATACATAGACACTTTCAAATCCCTTTCCAAGTTGCATTTAGAAAGTAAGCTTCCCTATCATTTGGTTCTTTTATGTATTTTATTTAATTTATTTATTTTTTAATTTAGTCGTCGCCAATGGTTTTCTCCGCAATTTGGAATGCCCAATTATTATATTTATCCCGGTTTACCGCTGCAGCCCCCTGGCGACTCAGAGGCTGAAACACACATCCTCCGAAACATGCGGCTGCCAATACATCATTTTCAGCAGGCCAGGAGCGCGTGTGTGTGTGTGTGTGTCTGGGTGTGGGTGTGTAGCCCAGAAATATTAGTGTCCTCTTTTATCATTTAAGTTTGGCAAACTGCAGAGTAAGCACAAGCAAATAATCTGTGAATGTGTATTGACAAGTTAACCTGTATAACTTCCCATAGCACTCTGACAAGGCTGCACAGCCAAACATCCCCTAGATGTAGTGCCAGCCTTAATATGTACAATTAAGGCTGTTTCTAGCAGGAATCCAGAAGGTAACTGTTCAATGTAGTCATTCTGGTCAATGGTAAAAAAAAACTCCTATGGATCTGGATAGCATTGAGACATAACTAGGAAGCAGTGCAGTAGCACTTCAAGATTGCTGAACAGCAGTGCAGTAGTACTTCAGGATTGTTCTTTCCGGTAAGGTGCGGCTGCTTGATTGATAAGCGATTCTCTCAAGTATTGTATGCTATCACTTAAGGGTGTAATCTGGAAAAACAAATTCATGGCTGGTTTCCCAAAGTCTAATTAGCGCTAGTCTTGGACTACCTACTGTTACCTTAGGTTAGGTAGTCCAAGACTAGCGCTAATTAGAGCCTGGGATAGCAGCCATTATTCTACCAGGGTAAAGTCTGTCTTATATTCAAGTGCTGCAGATCGAGGGGAAAAAAAAAAAAAGTTTTTTTGTAAAAGTCATTGCATGCACATGTCTGTGTGTTCCAGAAACAGTATTGCATTGTATTGTAAACGCCACTGGTATCTGATAACTACCCCAGACCACTCCCCTTGGTTTGGTTAGTTGCTGTATGGATGTGGCCTCCAGCCTAGTTGCTGTGACAGAGCCCCCTAGTGAGCGATTTGAAAACTGTCCGTTTGAGCTGCAGTGTGTTTAGTGGTTGTGAGACAGGGCTCTCAAATTCATCATGATCAAGATTGTCACGGATACGGGACAGGAGGGGTCGTAGGGATTATTCTCTTATTCGATCATTAACTAATTGATCACTGGAATTCAATAACAAATAATATTTACATTATATTGGAATTCCTGACTCAAGGTGTGATTTATTACAATGTAACACTTTTCCAGTCCAGTCATCTTAAAGTACTTTACCCCTGATTGCCGCCTTAATACATACTGTATCTACAAAACACATGATCAAAAATTGATGGACTGCATGGCTTTTTTTTTTAACATGTCTAGGAAAAGCATGTTGATCTTGACTTCCGAGGGCTTTGGTTTATTTTGGATTTTGAAGCCTATACGTAATACATCTCAGACCCGTGTTTCAGTGCTCTGTAAAGCTATTTATAGGTGACAGTGTCAGATATGATAGTGGAGATCCCATGTGTCTGGGGGGCTGTTTTTATATTCATTCCCCAGTTATATGGTTGAAAGCGCTGCTGTCATAATACGTTTATTATCAACAGAAGAATGCGATACTGTGTGCGCTCCTAAAATAGATTGCTGCTTGGTTACAGGAACCTCTGACAATAATAAAAAATGATGATGTTTAAATGAAATGTCATGCTAAAATGATGGATTTCAATTTGAATTCCCCCTGCCTTGGATTAAGAGATTAGAGTTTTAAACTGTTTTTAGTTGGTGGTCTTTTTTTTTTTTAATTCAAATGAATGATGTGGAAACCAGAAAGCAGTTTATCCACAGGGCAGGTACTTGTGTAATTCTTGTGTAAGTGTGGATCCTGTGAAAGTCATTTCAGGAAGCACATTTGCTATCATTTATTTATTTATGTATTTATTATTAATAGTAAATTAATATATAGTAAACTATTTCTGAACTAAAATAGCAAAAACCAGATCCCTGCTAATAATGTCATTGAAGTGGGGTTCAGTTTGTTTAGAGGCATTTTTTTTAAAGATGTTACTGTATTAATGATTAGCAAAGGAGATCAGGCTTTATTTAGTTATTTATTACTTTAACATCTATAAACTGACGAATAACTAGTAAGCTAGTTAAGTTAGTAAACAAAAAAATGTCCTTTTAGAATAAAGCGTGACATATTAATTGTTATTATTTATATTAATATTAGTTTAACCATAAAGTGTAACTATTAGTATTATTATTATTATTAATAATAATAATAATAATAATAATAATAATAATAATAATAATATATCGAGAAGCCAGCACATTGCATCATCGCTTGGTGGTGCATGTCTGCCCACTCTGCAGAGAAAAATTTTAAACACTGA
Source organism: Polyodon spathula (assembly GCF_017654505.1). Classification (NCBI taxonomy): domain Eukaryota; kingdom Metazoa; phylum Chordata; class Actinopteri; order Acipenseriformes; family Polyodontidae; genus Polyodon; species Polyodon spathula. The sequence continues at coordinate 2,266,321 of NC_054540.1, forward strand.
ACGTGTAAACTCTTGAACTGCCTTATTAAATCTGAAGATGCACATTTGAAATGAAACTGACCATTTTTAGTGTTATCAGAAGACGAGCTTGTAGTTTTGTAAACTATGTGTGCAGGCTGTTTTGATTAACATGATCAATGGCTTTCGAGGTCAGTCATCTACACAGCCAGCAGATGAGAACATGCACCTTCATCTTATTATACACTAAAGAAAATAAAACATGACCTTTTTTAAAAGCCTTTTTACGGTTGATTACAAGGATGAGTGTATATGTAGAATAATCGCTAATGGGCTGTAGGAACAAAGCTGCACATTCCCTTTACAGTTATTAATCTCTGTGTGTTACACCAGTGTTTCACTGAGCCCTGCACCATGAAGCAATGCATGACATCAAGAGATTAAAATATTTCTAGAAAGTAATTTTAATGAATGCTATCTGGTACCATGATAAATTTATTGGCTGTGAATAGGAGAATTCTGTCATTTTTAATCCCCTGGAATTTGTAAAATTTGTATTAATTGCTGAATTGTTTTGTTCTACATCAGTTGTAATTATGATTTTCTTTTTGGCTTCGACAGTAATTCTAAAATCTCTTTCTCGTTGTAATGTCTTTGTAATGTCAAGGAGGTAAAAGGCAGTACTGTGCTCAGGTTACTTCAAACCTGAAGAATGTGTCTGGACAGATCCCTAAGAGAATAGGCTGTTCTTCACTAGATGCCTCCTACTTATTACAATTATACTAACGTGATTATGTGTGTGTTCACTGCATCTTGTATAGTGTAGTGTTGGTGCACTTCATTTGCAATAGTTGGAAGATCTTAGCAATATTTAACCCGGGCCTTATAGGGGTGAAAGGCATGAAAGTGTGTTGAATTAGCCGCCACGCAGCAAAGAAGCAGATTGTTTGTGTCTCCTTTTAAAAAACAAAATAATTTCCACAACCAAGCTTAACTGCAAAGCAGCTTCAACACCCCTGACCACAGCACTTTTTCACAGCACAGTTCCATTGACAGTAGCTGTTTTTAGTGACTGCTAGAAGCTTGGTGCAGGCTGCTCGTGCTCCTGCTGAATGCCCTGCCAGAGCTGCAGATGTGTTTTAACAGGGCCGGTCCAATGAGGAACATGTCATTTCAAAGAAGTGCTGGTGCTGTTGACAGGGATTGGAGCCATGGGTATTAGAATTAGTCCAGTGTAATAGAGCAGTGATCTGGCGACCACACACACTGCAGATGTGGTTATAGAGTTGTAGACTTCACATCACAGACGTGGGTCACAATCTGTAGTGGAAATGCATCGCACGGTAGTCCAGCTCAATTTGGTTCAGTTTAGCTTATATATTCTCACTCAGATATCAGTTTTCTAATAAACGCCGCTCTCAATAAAGAAATGTGAAGGTATTTTACAATAAATACAATAACGATAAATGAAGAAACACACAACTTGCGCTGTGACGCCCAAAGAGACTGCAGCTTCAATCCACCGTGTGATACAAACCACTGTACACACACCTTAGTCAGCACATTGTATTTGATGGTACAGTCCTGGCAGACACCCCAAGGTGAACTCCTTACAGCACAGCAGACCTTCACGTCCCCCCCCCCCCCCCAGCACAGTTCTGTGCCAACACAGCAGGGGATAAAACAAGGGCTGTCTGTTTACCTCGTCCTCAGCTTGGATGGTGAAAACTTAGAGGAACTTGGAGCTTTGCCTGTCACTCTAAGCGCTATCCGAAAGCTGGCCGAAGTTATCTTCTTGTAGGGGGTTTAGTGGTTTTGTTTTTTATTCAATAGTAATTTTACTCAGTCCTGTACAATGTGTGTGTGTGTGTGTGTGTGTGTGTGTGTATATATATATATATATATATATATATATATATATATATATATATATATATATATATATATACACACACACACACATACAGTGGCTTGCAAAAGTATTCAGACCCCTGACCAATTCTCTCATATTACTGAATTACAAATGGTACATTGAAATTTCGTTCTGTTTGATATTTTATTTTTAAACACTGAAACTCAGAATCAATTATTGTAAGGTGACATTGGTTTTATGTTGGGAAATATTTTTAAGAAAAATAAAAAACTGAAATATCTTGCTAGCATAAGTATTCAACCCCCACACATTAATATTTGGTAGAGCCACCTTTCGCTGCAATAACAGCTTTAAGTCTTTTGGGGTAAGTATGTACCAGCTTTGCACACAGTGTCGGAGTGATTTTGGCCCATTCTTCTTGGCAGATTTGCTCCAGGTTGTTCAGGTTGGTTGGACAACGCTTGTGGACCGCAATTTTCAAATAGTGCCACAGATTCTCAGTGGGATTGAGATCAGGACTTTGACTGGGCCACTGTAGGACATTCACCTTTTTGTTCTTGAGCCACTCCAATGTTGCTTTGGCCTTGTGCTTGGGATCATTGTCCTGCTGAAAGGTGAATTTCCTCCCAAGCTTCAGTTTTTTAGCGGACTGAAGCAGATTCTCTTGCAGTATTTTCCTGTATTTTGCTCCATCCATTCTTCCTTCAATTGTAACAAGATGCCCAGTCCCTGCTGATGAGAAGCATCCCCACAGCATGATGCTGCCACAACCATACTTCACTGTAGGGATAGTGTGTCTTGAGACATGGGCAGTGTTAGGTTTGCGCCACACATAGCGCTTTGAGTTTTGGCCAAAAAGCTCTATCTTGGTCTCATCTGACCACAAAACCTTTTCCCACATTGCAGCTGGGTCACTCTCATGCTTTCTGGCAAACTCCAGACGTGCTTTCAGATGGTACTTTTTGAGTAACGGCTTCTTTCTTGCCACCCTTCCATACAGGCCAATGTTATGCAGAGGTCTTGTTGTAGTTGACTGGTGCTCCATTACTCCACTCCCAGCGACTGAATTGTGTAGCTCCTTCAAAGTGATTGTTGGCCTCTCTGTGGCTTCTCTCACAAGTCTGCTTCTTGTTTGAGCGCTGAGTTTTGAGGGACGGCCTTTTCTTGGCAGTGCCTGGGTGGTGTGATGCAGCTTCCACTTCCTGATTATTGATCCAGCTGTGCTCACTGGAATATCCAAACACTTGGATATTATTTTGTACCCTTTCCCTAATCTATGCATTTGTATTACTTTATCTCTAACTTCTGTAGAATGTTCTTTGGTCTTCATTTTCCTTCAGATTCACAGCCTTACCAATGATCCTTCAACAGTGGGGTTTTTATCCAGAAAATGTGACAACAACTTAATGGTTCACAGGTGGAGGCCAATGGTAAGGTAATTGTGTTCTCGTTTGGGCAATTTCTTTCATCGGTGCAAACTGGGAGCTTCCACAGCAGAGGGGTTGAATACTTACTGCAAGATATTTCAGTTTTTTATTTTTCTTAAAAATATTTCTCAACATAAAACCAATGTTACCTTACATTAACTGATTCTGAGTTTCAGTGTTTAAAAATAAAATATAAAATGTCGAAATTTCAATGTACCATTTGTAATTCAGTAATATGAGAGAATTGGTCAGGGGTCTGAATACCTTTGCAAGCCACTGTATATATAAATGCTTACTATCTATGAGAAGATTTAGTTTCGGTTTCTCTTAGAGAAATTGCAAACAACAGGTAAATTACAGTGAGAAAAAAAAAATAACCAAGTAGAATATATTTTGTTTTTAACAGAAATCAAACCGATATTCAGAGGTTATATTTTTCATTAAGAAAAACAACTGCATCACAGTCAACTACCGTTCACTCTCCTCTTCTTGTCCCACCCCAAGCAACCAATACACACTCCTGATTCGCTGCTACAGTACTCCCTGATCTCCCAACTCCCACCTAATAGGCTTTCGTTAACTGTCAGTAGATGTACTGCATTCAAGCTCCAAAAACACAGAAGAGTATAATGCTGCAGATTGGAGCCTCTCATGGCGCCGCTTCTAAAATGCCTTAAATCATGTAATAAAATATTGCAGCGTTTGTAAAGCACAGTGTTATTAATAAAGGCCGACCTTGTTTAAGGGCCACAGTCATTTTGATCAATTTAAAATAAACGCTGCTGCGCCAAATTGAAGTAATACGGTGTGGATATATACAGTGCTGAGAAAGTTTGTGAACCCCTTAGGATTTTCATATATTTCATATATTTCAAACCTAAAATGTTATTAGATCTTAATCTAAGTCCTAATAATAGATAAAGATAACCTGATTAAACAAATGATACAAAAACATGATACTTTTTCAACATTTATTAATCCACAAATGATTCAACATTCAATATCCATGTGTGAAAAAGTATGTGAACCTTTAGATTCAGTAACTGGTGGCACCCCCTTGAGCAGCAATGACTTCAACTAAGCGTTTCCTGTAACTGTTGGTCAGTCTCTCACATTGGTTTTGAGGAATTTTGGCCCATTCCTCCTTACAGAACGGCTTCAACTTAGTGACATTTGAGGGCTTCCTTGCGTTGACAGTTTGTTTCAGGTCCTGCCACAACATTTCGATGGGGTTTAGGTCATAACTTTGACTAGGCCATTCTAAAATGCGGAATTTCTTTTTCTGCCACCATTCTTTTGTAGATCTGCTTGTATGTTTAGGATCATCACGGACGGATGGCCTGACATTCTTCTCTAGACTCTTCTGATACAATGCAGAATTCATGGTTGTGTCAATGATGGCAAGCTGTCCAGGTCCTGAGGCAGCAAAGCAGCCCCAAACCATCACACTCCCACCACCATGCTTGAAAGTTGGGATGAGGTTCTTCGCCAAATATAACGTTTCTCATTGAGGCCAAAATGTTTTGACTCGTCTGTCCAGAGAACATTATTCCAGAAGTGGATCATCTATGTGCTCTTTGGCGAACTTCAGACGGGCAGCAATGTTCTTTTTAGAGAGCAATGGTTTCCTCCTGGCTATCCTTCTATTAACACCATTCTTGTTCAGTTTTTTTCTGATAGTTGAGTCATGAACAGTCACATTAGCCAAGGCGAGAGTGGCCTGCAGATCCTTTGGTGTTACTCTGGGGTTCTTTGTGACTTCCTTGATGATTTTCCGGTTTGTTCTTGGAGAGATTTTAGTTGGACGACCACTCCTGGGTAGAGTGACTGTGGTCTTGAACTTTCTCCATTTGTAGACTGTCTGTCTGACAGTGGATTGCTGGAGCCCCAAATCCTTAGAAATGGTTTTGTAACCCTTTCTAGACTGATGAGCATCAATAACTGTTTTTCTGAGGTGCGCAGAATTTTTTTTTGATCGTGGCATGACGTGTTTCCACATACCTGTATGATGAAGACCAAACTCACAAAGTTTCTGATCTTTATATAGGGTGGGGCCTCCCAAACTCACCACTGAAAATCTGCCTAATTATTTAAACACCTGATTCTAATTATCCCCTTAATCGAGCTGGTAAAACCAGGGGTTCACTTACTTTTTCACATACCCTGAATCTTAATGACTCATTGTTTGTCTAATTCATACATCATTTTGTTTCTAAAGACATGGAGTTAGAATCCGCTCTTGAGTAATAGCCTGTACGGGTGCGTGTTTGTGTTTTAACCAGTAAGACAGTCATTCCCCAATTCTATTTATCATCAGCTAAACAAAGTATTTATTTATTCATTTAATTTTATACCTTTTAAATGTTTTAACACACTGCAGCACCACATCATTTTGAGCATATAATAGATCTTAATACTGTTGTAGTATAACATTGAGAGTGTACAACTTTAGTGGAGTTTTTTGTTTTGTTTTGTTTTTTATTCTGTTTGTCTTTATAAAAAAAAAGAAACATACCAAGTTATTTGGCATAGTAAAATACTAAATACCAAATGTTTAAATCATTGCATGAAAGGAAGTGTGTTTTGTTGGTTTTATTTTAGTGAGTTACAGTAATTTAAGTGATTTACTTTAGTCTTCATTTTTTTAAGCCTTTGTTTTATAACTTTCATGATGTACTCTATACCGTAATAGTAAGGTTACAATAGTAAGGTTGTTTTAGTGGTTATAATACCTGCCAATTTTATACCGTCCCATCCCTATATCACACAAGGTATTTAAGAACAGCCATGTTCCCCTTTGGTATTTCTGTGTATATTGTACATGAACAATTATTATTTTACTTATCTGGTGTCAGAATGCTGATCTACATTCACGAATACACAAATGCGGATTACTGTTCCTATAAAAATCGTGTACTGTTAAAATCAGAGCTGTGTAGCCGGGAGTGAGATCTTTATCTTTTTCGCATCACCTCTTTGATTTTTCTACTTCCCCCAACTTCTTAAAACGTTATGATTAAGCGGTCTGCTTTTCTAATACAAGTTAACATGCTGTTGACTGTAGGAAGTGTAATGTGAATGTGTGAATGATTGCCCAGTGGAGTACACAAGGCTGGTGTGACAGGTCAGATACATCATACATTCTCTTGTCTGTGTCGTGTAAACATTTACTATTTTAAGTGGCGCTCGTAATCTAACCAAAATAAATACGCGGATCTGAAAAGGCAGTAGACTAAATGAGAGAAAAGTAGACGTGGATCTTTTTCTAAAGTCTAATCTAGCATTTAAATGTGATTTTGCCAGTATTAATACAGTGGCGAGAGCCGTGTTGTGGAAGATCTGGTGACTTTTCTTTAAAATTCAACAATGGGTCTGCGCGTATGTTTGTGCCCAAGACTATTGAGTCTAACATGTAGACTGCAAGATATATATTTGTGGTTACAAGAAGCACGTCGACCGTCTTAAGGTCTAATTATGTTTTAGTATAGAAAATACATTTCTTGTAAAGAAAAAAAACTTAGGTTTCTAGATAGAGATATATATATATATATATATATATATTATATATATATATATATAATATATATATATATATATATATATATATATATATAAGTCGTTTTTATTTCCAAAACAAAGCAAGTTCTGGGAGCGAGCCAGGATAAAAGACAAAGTACTTGATAAAGAAGAGGGCAGTGGGGTTTAAAATGAAGCTTTGGCTGGTTGAGAGTAAGTTTACACAGGTGTTTATTTTCACATAGAATAAACAGAAAACATCCCTGCTCATCGTTCTGAGCTCCATTTCATCAATTCAGTGAACTTCCAAACTGTGTGCTTGCATTACGTATAACAAGAGATGCATCTGTGTGAGATCCTCCGATACAACCACCTGGGCCTGCAGTGGCATCCAGCAGACAATACTGACCCCTGGTGTTTGGAAGAAGTCATTTGTGTGTAGAATTGTATATGTTACTGTATTGTATGGATACCAAGCTATATCGTGTCTGTTGCTTGGGAAACACAGGCTTCTCTCCTCTATTATAATAAGCAGAGTTTTCTGCTGCAGGTAGTAGCAGGGGGGCTGTGTTCACTTTAGAGTCCCGGAGAGCTTCAAAGAGGACGGAAGCTTGTGTGACTGCACTTAGAACTACCCTTCGCAATGGTAACAAACCTCTGCAGAAAAATCTCTCGCTAGCACCTACTCAAGATGCAGACTGATTTTTTTCTCTTTTTCATTTCTGCAAAAATAAATAAAGCATATATATTTGTCGCATAAGATAATATTCAGCTGCAATTTTTTTTGTTTAAGTAATGAGACTTGACCTGAAGTTTTGTGTGTGTATAATTGGCTAAAAATTAAGCCAGCCTCTTACCGTCCTTGCCTAGTTTGCTCCCAGAAATGAAACCAGGCTCAGATGTGTTCAATTTCCTTTTCTTTCTTTTTTTTTTTTTATAGCTACACTGCACATAAATGTACCGAACCACTTGCCTGGTGATAATACTTCATTAGATTAGTTTAGTAAGTATTCATGAGGATTTTCATCTTCTGAGTCACAGAATTCTTTTATTTCCAAAAGAATTTCCCATGTCTGGCTGGAGTTTCATTTCTTTGTAGTGTTTAGCTGGGCTTCCTGAAGCGCTTGCTATGTAAAGAACCGTGTTCTTGTGATCTGCACATAAAACCCGAGTGGCAAGGTCACCCGCTGCCTCCTGTGATTCAAGAAAACCAACCCCTCCTGAGGGCTGACCATTCACAATTAACTCTCAACTTTTTAACCTACAGCTATGACCAAATGTTGTGCATCACCCTATAGAATTACCTAATGTTACTTCATAGCGTCAAATGAAACCTGCTGAATAATGTTACATTAACATATTGAATTGCATAGCGCTTGGTAATTTTCCATATAGCCTACTTAACGGAAAACTGATAAAAATTGAAAAACGTGACTTTTCAAAAATCTAACACGAAATACTGTACTGCTGTAATGGTCTCCAGTAATAATGACTTACATGATGTTGAATAAAAGATCTAAATTATGTTCTTATAGTTTATTTTTTTAACTTTTTTAAATTGTTTAAATCCTAAAATTCAAGGTGATGCAAAACTTTTGCCCATAGTTGTAGATTGTCGAAGATGTTTACTACAAATCACTATCAATGCAATTTGATGGAAAAAAGAAGAAAAAAGACACACCAATAATGTTACTAAAGAAAAAATAAACTGCTACAGTGGCTTGTGAAAGTATTGACCTCCCCTTGGAATTTCTCCTATTTTGTTGCCTTACAACCTGGAATTAAAATGGATTTTTTGGGGGTTTGTATCATTTGATTTACACAACATGCCTACCACTTTGAAGATGCAAATTATTTTTTATTGTGAAACAAACAAGAAATAAGACAAAAAAACAGAAAACTTGAGCGTGCATAAGTATTCACCCCCCCAAAGTCAATACTTTGTAGAGCCACCTTTTGCAGCAATTACAGCTGCAAGTCTCTTGGGGTATGTATCTATAAGCTTGGCACATCTAGCCACTGGGATTTTTGCCCATTCTTCAAGGCAAAACTGCTCCAGCTCCTTCAAGTTGGATGGGTTCCGCTGGTGTACAGCAATCTTTAAGTCATACCACAGATTCGCAATTGGATTGAGGTCTGCCACCACCATGCTTCACTGTGGGGATGGTGTTCTCGGGGTGATGAGAGGTGCTGGGTTTGTGCCAGACATAGCGTTTTCCTTGATGGCCAAAAAGCTCAATTTTAGTCTCATCTGACCAGAGTACCTTCTTCCATATGTTTAGGGAGTCTCCCACATGCCTTTTGGCGAACACCAAATGTGTTTGCTTATTTTTTTCTTTAAGCAATGGCTTTTTTCTGGCCACTCTTCCGTAAAGCCCAGCTCTGTGGAGTGTATGGCTTAAAGTGCTCCTATGGACAGATACACCAGTCTCCGCTGTGGAGCTTTACAGCTCCTTCAGGGTTATCTTTGGTCTCTTTGTTGCCTCTCTGATTAATGCCTTCCTTGCGTGGTCCGTGAGTTTTGGTGGGCGGCCCTCTCTTGCCAGGTTTGTTGTGGTGCCATATTCTTTCCATTTTTTAATAATGGCTTTAATGGTGCTCCGTGGGATGTTCAAAGTTTCGGATATTTTTTTATAACCCAACCCTGATCTGTACTTCTCCACAACTTTGTCCCTGACCTGTTTGGAGAGCTCCTTGGTCTTCATGGTGCCGCTTGCTTGGTGGTGCCCCTTGCTTAGTGGTGTTGCAGACTCTGGGGCCTTTCAGAACAGGTGTATATATACTGAGATCATGTGACAGATCACGTGACACTTAGATTGCACACAGGTGGACTTTATTTAACTAATTATGTGACTTCTGAAGGTAATTGGTTGCACCAGATCTTATTTAGAGGCTTAATAGCAAAGGGGGTGAATACATATGCACGCACCACTTTTCCGTTATTTATTTTTTAGAATTTTTTGAAACAAGTTATTTTTTTCATTTCACTTCACCAATTTGGACTATTTTGTGTTTGTCCATTACATGAAATCCAAATAAAAATCCATTTTAATTCCAGGTTGTAAGGCAACAAAATAGGAAAAATGCCAAGGGGGTCAATACTTTTGCAAGCCACTGTAATGTAAGGTCTTGTTTAATATGTTTGACATTCAAGTAAATGTGTCCCTATGAGATTTTTTTTCAGTTTATTTGTAGCATGTGTTTGTATGTGAGCGAATGTGTCTGTGTTTGTGTGTTAGTGAATGTGTCTGTGTATACCAATGTGAGTGTGTCTGTTTGTGTGTGAGCGAGTGTGTATACCAGTGTGTCTGTGTTTGTGCAAGTATACCAGTGGTCTGTGTTTTGTGCACAATGTCACATGTGTCTCAGTGCCTACACTCAGCGTGTGTGTGTGTGTACTCAGCGTATGTGTGTCTGTGTGTCGCACAGTGTCTGTGGTGTGTGTCTCAGCGTGTGTGTGTGTCACAGCGTGTGTGTGTATGTGTCTCAGCGTATGCGTTGTCTGGTGTGTGTGTGTGTGTGTCAGTGTGTGTGTGTGTGTGTCTCAGCGTGTGTGTGTGTGCGTGTGTGTGTGTGTGTCTCAGCGTGTGTGTGTCTGTGTGTGTGTCTCAGCGTGTGTGTGTCTCAGCGTGTGTGTGTGTGTCTGTGTGTGTGTGTCTCAGTGTGTGTCTGTGTGTGTGTCTCGTGTGTGTGTGTCTCAGTGTGTGTGTGTGTGTGTGTGTGTCTCAGCGTGTGTGTGTCTGTGTGTGTGTCTCAGCGTGTGTGTGTGTCTCAGCGTATGTGTGTCTGTGTGTGTGTCTCAGCGTATGTGTGTCTCGGTGTAGTGTCTGTCTCAGCGTATGTGTGTCTCAGCGTATGTGTCTCTCAGCAGTGTGTGGTTCTCACAGATGTGTGTCTCAGCGTATACTGTATGTGTCCAGAGACGCATACACACAGCGTCGCACACATACACAGAGTCGCATGTGTGTGTGTGTGTCTCAGCGTATGTGTGTCTGTGTGTGTGTCTCAGCGTGTGTGTGTTCCTCAGCAGAGTGTGTCAGTCAGCGAGTCTGTGTCACACACATGAGTCGTCTCATAGCGTGTGTGTGTGTCTCAGCACATGTGTGTACACACGTGTGTGTGTAGTGTGTGTGTGTCTCAGCGTGTGTGTGTGTGTCTCAGCGTATGTGTGTCTGTGTGTGTGTCTCAGCGTGTGTGTGTGTCTCAGCGTGTGTGTGTGTCTCAGTGTGTGTGTGTCTCAGCGTATGTGTGTCTGTGTATGTGTCTCAGCGTGTGTGTGTGTCTCAGCGTGTGTGTGTCTGTGTGTGTGTCTCAGCGTGTGTGTGTGTCAGCGTGTGTGTGTGTGTGTGTCTCAGCGTGTGTGTGTGTGTCTGTGTGTGTGTGTGTGTGTGTGTCTCAGCGTGTGTGTGTCTCAGCGTATGTGTGTCTGTGTGTGTGTCTCAGCGTGTGTGTGTCTCAGCGTATGTGTGTCTGTGTATGTGTCTCGGCGTGTGTGTGTGTGCTCTTTTGTTTGAGTGCAGCTCACCCCATCAGGTTTTCATCACTCACTGAGAGCAGTGGAAGAGGATATAGAATTACCAGTATATTGCACCATTTAGCAATTCAGGAGAAAATGCCATTGGATATCTTTTTGAGGTGAAATTCAGGATAGAGCAAAAAAATTCTTTAATTTCACATGTCGTATTGCTATCAGTGACTTGCCCATATGTTTGCAGTTTGAGAGACTGGGTTTTATTTTTTAAACACACAGTAGTTTGGAGCTCTCTGAGTGCTGCTGAATGATTTATTGAATGTTTTGGTTGTTGCACAGGCACTGAAATCCAGACACAGATTCCAAAGGAAAACAAGTTTGTTTTTACTGAAAAAAAAAAAAAAAATCGCTGTGTTTTAGTTCTTTTTGTACTTGTGCTTTAGAGCTGCAATTCGCAAAGGCAGACCACATTTAGAAGGTAGATTGTTTATGCCTTTTTGGCAGTGTGTGATTGTATGGTCTTTCTCCTCGGCTCTTTAATACAGCGTGTTTAGGGCTCTGGTTTTCTGTATTGTCTATTCTTACCAGATGCATGTTTATCACGTATAATACAACAGCCTATTCTAAATGTGTTACTGTGGAGACTATTGGATCTGGCAGCAGGTTAACACTAACAATATGTTTTTTCCTGCAAAAAATGTGAAGGAGACCACCCATATATCTGGCAAGTTTAAGAAAGGGCATATTCTCTTCACCTGAACTCAGCCGATTTGCTACAAGATATAATCAAATATGGAGTGAAGTGTCAGTTATTGGACGTTTGTGATAACTGCCAGCTTCGGATAGCTTTCGCTTGTATGTTTGGTACATGTTAAAAAGAGCCCTGTTTACCTTTGGTTCTGGGATTGCACACAGACAATGACTTCTGCTGAATTATGACCACAGAATAACTTTCTCTGAAAAGCTAAGTAATACCTCCCATAAAGCAGGCTGTTAAACCCCAGAACAGTTGCTGCTGGTATTACATCAGCTTGCAACACTCTGAAATCTTAGACTCATGGGAAACGGACTGCGAGCCAGCAGTGTCTGATAAAGCTTCATCTCCTCCCTGTTAAGATTAGTTTCCAAAGACAATTCCGATTTCAAGTGCTACATTGTTGCAGCGCATATATACAGAATGACCAAATCGCATTACTTTTTTTTTTTTTATTATTTTTTTTAAACACAATAACACTGCAGAGCTTTCAAAAGGAAAAAACAAACTGGTACAAATCTTTTACTAATAACTACATCTTGTCAACAGTGTTATGCTATAGAGCGAACACTGTGAAGCATATCTAGTTGGTCATTGAATGTGTTAAGTTTCAATTCATTAGTATTTCTTAATTTAGCACTAGTGCATGTTTTACAAACAAACACTTTCAAGCACCTGAATGCAAGGAATGAATTAGAAAAATAAACTAATGGAATAGACTTGGATGCTGCCAAAAAATGATGGGAGGGGATCCTGCCTAAGCATGTTTCGAATCATTTCTTGTAGTGCGGTTTCCACTTGCCAACGGCAAGACACAGTATATAGCTATGGGTGAAATCATTTGGAATTCAGCTTATTACACCAGTATCGTTCTGAAATGTACCGTGTGCGCTTCAAAACAGTCCGCAGTCCTGACCACTGCTTTGTGAGTTGTGACATTTTGTGCATGTTTCTTCAGCATGTGATTAAACATGTGCTGAAAAAAAGAAATAGTGCGCTTTAGAGCAGCCACTTGAGGTCCGAACATGTTCCTTTTTACTTTTAACCTCCACAGTCAATGAATAAAGAATAGAAATCAAGGCATTCTGACTTCAACTCTGAGCTTTTGTTCAAGTGTGTGGATATACGAAGTGCTCCAGTTTATTGATTACTGTGAGGTTACTGTGCACCTTATGTGTAGAATTTGAGAAAAAGTTTAAATTAAGCCCAAGTTGTATTTGGAAATATTATTGTTATTTATTTATTTGGCAGATGCCTCTATCCAAGTTGACCTTACAGGTGTTATAGGGCAGTAAAGCGTACAATGCAAAATTAATACTTAAGTACAGTGTAGTTTACAGTAAGTGCAAATAATACTACTAATATACAATATGAAATAGGATGCAATAAGTTAGTGCAATAATGCAAGGATAGTGCATCAGCTGAGGATTCATTAACATGGTGCTTAGGTCTGGTGAACATAGTGCAGAGTAGGAGTGGTCGATCAAGAGATCTACAAGTGCCGTCTAAACAGGAGGGTCTTGAGGAGGCGACGGAAGGCAGTTAGAGACGTAGCAGTCCTGAAGTTCTCCATTAGCTGGTTCCACCAATTATACAGCATTTACTAAGAATATCCTTGAAAGAAAAGTGATATATTCACTACGCTGTGTGACTCGTACACGTAGGAGCCCTACATTGACGTCATGCTGTCTGTTGAACAGATTAATATACAACTAGCACGGCTAGAGACTTTGTTTTTTGTAAACTGGATGCAGAAAAGATTGCTTCAGACCTGCTGGGCTAATCCTGTACGGCAATCGAAGAAACAGCTGCTTGAATCTGTGCTGATTGCTGCTCCACAGAATGGGTTTACGCACCTTAGCTCCACATAAAGAACAGCTCAGCTGTAATTCCGCCCCCTGTCAGTCTGCACATCTCCGTGTCTGTTAATACCAGCCTTCAAAAGCATGTTCTTTTCATGTCTCAATATTTGCACTGCGATGGCATGTCTGACCTGCACAGCTATTCCAAGCTCTTCATGTTGCACTGCTTTGTGTTTTTAATGTGTGCAGGATGGCCTTCGTTCTCTGATGTGATCAAACCTGAGTCAGTCTCTCAGACCGATGACTTCTCCTATGGGATGCACAGAGTGGAAATAGGCTGCAGCCAGGTAGGCTTCCCTCCTAGTTAAAGGTAGAGTCCTCTCCAGGTGTACTTGTGCAAGAGTAGGTTTGGGCTTGGCAGCAGGCATTTTAATATACTTTACAAGGTTGCAGCAGATTAGGCTGAACTTACTCTGATTTAGGGAAGATAATTAGCCATTTACCAGTGTTTAACAATTAACAAAGAAATCAAATTGTCATATAACTATTTTATATGAACAGATTTGTCCTGGAGTTAGCCTATGTGCTGTTCCCATATGAAAACATGCCATTTTACTTGGAACTGCACACAAACAGGGTTATTTTCAAACTTGCTGAGTGGATTTTGAATAAATGTATTAACTTTTACAGTGAATATAAATATATTTTGCTCAAGAGCCAGAGGTTTTGTTAGCACAGGACTGCACAACAGCAGTTACCAAGCTTTGACAATAACTCCCTAAGTGCACTATAACAGTATCTTACAATTGAGTTTCTGTTCTGACTACATTTCTATAAAAACCCTACAAGGATTTCAGACTCAATTCATTTTTATACAATTGATAAAACATTTGCATGTCCCCCCATGTATTGCGTTTGCACTTCTCAATCAGTCATGGGGCAGATGCCAATCAGAATGCAAAACAAACAAGCGAGTGTAAAAGAGTGGAATGGCTCTTTCAGCCAGGAAGGTTGGGAAGCTATGCGGCATTACTGTGAGAATTATTATTTTTATTATTATTAATTTTTTTTTGTTTTTTTGTTTTTGTTTTTTTTTGTTATTCAGTGTGGCGCTCATCTGGGCCACCTCTTTGACGATGGCCCTCGCCCGACTGGTAAGAGGTATTGTATCAACTCAGCTGCCTTAGCCTTCGTACCTGAAGCCGAGTCCTCAGCCAGGGAAGCTCCCAGCAGTGCCCCTGCCAGCGAGCCCACTGCCTCCGGAAAGACTGAACTGTGAGCTTCAGCGGGAGAAACGGAGCAGGCCAGGACATTTAACCCTCTTTTCAAAAGCGTGCCGGTGCATTCTGTTTCAAAACCAACACTCACGTACTTCCATATACTCTGGCTGCTTGCGTAACCAGATCTGTTATTTGCAATATACAAATCTGTTTTTTAGTAGCAGTTTAACTTTGTAATAGGTCATTTTTGATAAAATGTTTGAACAAAAAGCAAATGGAATGTATGCTACTGTAAACACCTTTTGTATTGTCTTTTTTTTTTGTTTTTGTAAAGCCATTGGTTTTAGCACTGATTGACATACCGTAACACTGCTGTTTTACACAATACATTGCAAATCAGTTTTAAAGAACATTTTCAAAACTAATGAAAGGGGGCTTTACAGTATTCTGTTTACCGTAAGCAGTTACCATGTGAAAAGTTAAGAAATACTCAGCTTTGCTCCAGTGCTGTATTGTTTGAAGTGATATTTGATGTGAGTGGAAGAGAGCCCCTATGCAAGTGCATTTTGTGCAGTTAAACGAGCATCAGGCTGAGAGCTGAGCAGTCTTTCTAATAAAATGGTTGAGATGACAAATGTTTACTGTGAGCATTAACCCAGCCCCGGCCTTTAACATAGCTGGGTTTGGGGGCCATTTTTCAATCCGTTTTGTTTTTTACTGATTTGTTTTTGACTTTGACTATTAACTTGCCTTGAACTTTCTTGCATTGGGAGTAATCGTATACAGTATTTAAATAAAACTTTAAGACTGTTAATACACTGGACTTCGCCTTTTTTTTATATATTCCTTATTGGTTTTTATCTTGAGTTAACACTATAAGACTTTGACATTAATTGCCTTAGCAAGTCAATTCAGATAGATTTCTGATCGGCAAGAATTATATCCGTTTAGGGGCTCCTGAGTGGCGCATCCAGTAAAGGCGCTCCGCGTGGAGTGCAGGATGCACCCTGTAGCCTGGACATCGCCAGTGTGAGTCCAGGCTATTCCACTGCCGACCGTGGACGGGAGTTCCCAGGAGGCGGTGCACAATATGCTGCCCGGGGGGGCTTGGGCCGGCCAGGATGTCCTCAGCTCACCGCACACCAGCAACCCCTGTAGTCTGGCTGGGCGCCTGCGGGTTTGCCTGTAAGCCGCCCAGAGCTGCGTTGTCCTCCTACCCTGTAGCTCTGAGGTGGCTGCACAGTGGGCCTGCAATGTGATAAAGAAGCGGTCAGCTGACGGCACACACTTCGGAGGACAGTGTGTGTTTGTCTTCACCGCTCCAGAGTCAGCGCGGGGGTGGTAGCGGTGAGCTGAGCCTAAAAATAATTGGCCATTCCAAATTGGGAAAAAAATTATAAAAACTATTGGCGACTACTAAATTTAAAAAAAAAGAATTATCAGTTTTGACAACAAAGCCAGCAGCCTCAATAACATGGGGAAATTGTAGTGACATTTTACTGATGTACGGATCCAGACACAGCCTGCTGTATAAGGGAGTGCAGTATTAATGTGAAAACCCAGGAACCCATTGCAGAATTAAAACATAATCTAACAAGATTTCCCCTGACATTCTGCACGTCGGTCAAACTAATCAGTTAGCGTGTGCCAGGCTACTGGAGGAGCTTCATTCCAATATTCTCTGGAATCATGTTTGTTTTCATTATGGTACAATTTTTAGAGAAGTTTACCGTGGTATTTTTGCACTTTTACCATACAATTCCCATGGTTACACTATACATTTCCCATGGTTATACTATGCTATACCATTGCCATGGTTATACTAATGCATTTCCCCTGGTTTACGCTGGTTTGCCGTGTTTATGAATATGCTTTGCCTTGCACTGCTTTCTGCTGCTTACCTATTAGTATGTAGGAGCTCAACTGAAACATGTTCTGAAGTCATGTTTTTGTCAGGTGGAGCGTTGTCTAGGAAACACTGGGAGTATTGCATTGCTGTGACTTATTGTCTGTTTGGATGGGGGGGGGTTAGTTAAACTGTTCAGCTGTTTTGAAACAGTGTGGAGTTTATTCTCATGTATCTAAATATCCTCTAAGCAAGACAAATGAATAAGGGCACACTATCTGATTAATCTGCACTCCTAACAGAAGTAACACAGAACGTTTTACAAAGAGCATTAGAAGATACAGTAATTAATATTGACAAAGTCACTTGAACAAACTCTTCCACTTTGATGTCCCTGTCATACAGTTCCTAAACATCTGCGCTTGTTGACAACTTTTTATTTGTTCTGAAGTTGAGAGAGGCTCTTCTTCTAGTTCCCTTTGATGCTGGAATGTCAAAAGAGACAAAACGGCACTTTGGAAATTCTAAAATAGGTTCCTTATCCCCGACTGCAATTAAAAATAAATAAAAGTCGTTGCTTCATCAGCGCGGTGTCGTCTTGTCCCCACGGAGTGGAAGTGGCTGTGTGGGCGGGGCAGCCCTATCCCAGCTGGTGTCTGTCCTAAGCAGCTCTATCTACCTGCTCCTTCTGTTGACAGGCTGCATTTGAAGTGTTGTATTTAGTATTTCCAACGCTTCTATTTCTTGTGAAGGGTCAGCCTGCTGGAGCACGCTCCCTTTCCCTCTACGTGACGCGACCTGGGAAAATACTTGAGAGGCAAAAAAACAGTCCTGAGTACACTGTGGTGTACAGAGTGCCACAGCCTTCACTTCTTCAGCCACTTGCCTGTGTGTCAGTGTCTGTGTGTGCATGTTGGGGGCTGGGAGCACGTTCAGAGTTATTTGCTTCAGTAGGAATTTACTATCAAGGCCTTGTCTGTGTAGCTGAAAGTTTTGGCTAGGAGCTTTGATTTTGTCAAGAATCTGGTCTCTAAGGAAACAGCCTTGGAATGCTCCATTGTTACCAAATTCATTGAGTTTGATAAATCAGCTTTACAGAACTTTATTTAAGAATAAAACAACCGTACAGGACCTCCCCCCCCACAACTAAGTAGGGGGTCTGGGGGAGTTTCTTTAGTAAAAACAATATCATCTTTAAGTATGTCACATCTTGTAAAGCTAAACTGCAGAGTGAATCCTCAGTGTGTTTAGAGATGATGCTCACAATAACAAATGGATGAAAAAGTGACCTTCGAATGAGCACGAGTGACCTGCAGGATTCAATACACTCAGTAAATATGAGTGTGGAGACTAGCCTGAATGCCAAATGCATTCACTATTGAAGCAAGAAATGGTATCAGTTGGCTTATACGATTCTAGCCATACTAGATTAGGCTTGGGCTGTCAAGCTGGTTATCCTTTTTCCTAGACACTGTCACTCATATAATAATAACCCAAGCTCCTCAAAACACCAGGTTTCTTCTGTGACCCCTAATAGTAGCCTTAATAGTGTCACTGGAAGCTGTGATGCCTTATTTCACATTTGCAGTGAAACTTCACTTTTTACTGGTAAACTTAACATTGACGTTAGGATTATGTTGCAACTGGGAAGCAATAAAGTAACAAAAAGTGGGATTAAAAAATTGCAGTGATGTTATGCAGTTACAACTGCTATCTTTCTCTTAGTTTAGTTAACTAAGATACAACTGGGTTACAACTGAAACTGAATCCAGGCAGTAACCCGCACTGCAACCATTATGGGCCATCCTCTGCAACTAAACATTTTTTGAGGCAGACAAGCTTCAGAATTAGCTGTATTTGTCATGGCTTGTTCCACAAGTAACAGGTGCCCCAGCGCCTCACCAAGTAGAAGTATTGCCTCTTGAATCATCTCGGACTAGAGCTCCGAGTGTCACTACTGCCAGTATATCGCACTCGCTGGAGCTCAGAGTGTCACTGCTGCCAGTATATCCCACTCGCTGGGCTGGAGCTCTGCGTGTCACTGCTGCCAGTATATCCCACTCGCTGGACTGGAGCTCCGAGTGTCACTGCTGCCAGTATATCCCACTCGCTGGAGCTCTGAGTGTCACTGCTGCCAGTATATCCCACTCGCTGGGCTGGAGCTCCGCGTGTCACTGCTGCCAGTATATCCCACTCGCTGGGCTGGATCTCCGAGTGTCACTGCTGCCAGTATATCCCACTCGCTGGAGCTCTGAGTGTCACTGCTGCCAGTATATCCCACTCGCTGGAGCTCTGAGTGTCACTGCTGCCAGTATATCCCACTCGCTGGGCTGGAGCTCCGCGTGTCACTGCTGCCAGTATATCCCACTCGCTGGACTGGAGCTCCGCGTGTCACTGCTGCCAGTATATCCCACTCGCTGGGCTGGAGCTCCGAGTGTCACTGCTGCCAGTACAGTGGCTTGCGAAAGTATTGACCCCCCTTGGCATTTTTACTATTTTGTTGCCTTACAACCTGGAATTAAAATTGATTTTTTGGGGGTTTGTAACATTTGATTTACACAACATGCCTACCACTTTGAAGATGCAAAATATTTTTTATTGTGAAATAAACAAGAAATAAAACAAAAAAACAGAAAACTTGAGCGTGCATAAGTATTCACCCCCCCAAAGTCAATACTTTGTAGAGCCACCTTTTGCAGCAATTACAGCTGCAAGTCTCTTGGGGTATGTATCTATAAGCTTGGCACATCTAGCCACTGGGATTTTTGCCCATTCTTCAAGGCAAAACTGCTCCGGCTCCTTCAGGTTGGATGGATTCCGCTGGTGTACAGTAATCTTTAAGTTATACCACAGATTCGCAATTGGATTGAGGTTTGGGCTGTGACTAGGCCATTCCAAGACATTTAAATGTTTCCCCTTAAACCACTCGAGTGTTGCTTTAACAGTATGCTTAAGGTCATTGTCCTGCTGGAAGGTGAACCTCCGTCCCAGTCTCAAATCTCGGGAAGACTGAAACAGGTTTCCCTCAAGGATTTCCCTGTATATAGCGCCATCCATCATTCCTTCAATTCTGACCAGTTTCTCAGTCCCTGCCGATGAAAAACATGGATGGTGTTCTCGGGGTGATGAGAGGTGTTGGGTTTGCGCCAGACATAGCGTTTTCCTTGATGGCCAAAAAGCTCAATTTTAGTCTCATCTGACTAGAGTACCTTCTTCCATGTGTTTGGGGAGTCTCCCACATGAAGGAATCTATGAAAAGACCTAGGAGTTTTTGTTGACTCAGAAATGTCTTCATCTAGACAATGTGGGGAAGCTATAAAAAAGGCTAACAAGATGCTCGGATACATTGTGAAAAGTGTTGAATTTAAATCAAGGGAAGTAATGTTAAAACTGTACAATGCATTAGTAAGACCTCATCTTGAATATTGTGTGCAGTTCTGGTCACCACCCCAGAATTATTCTGGGCTTAAAAGGCATGTCATATGCAGACAGGCTAAAATAATTGAATCTGTTCAGTCTTGAACAAAGAAGACTACATGGCGACCTAATTCAAGCATTCAAAATTCTAAAAGGTATTGACAGTGTCGACCCAAGGGACTTTTTCAGCCTGAAAAAAGAAACAAGGACCAGGGGTCACAAATGGAGATTAGACAAAGGGGCATTCAGAACAGAAAATAGGAGGCACTTTTTTTACACAGAGAATTGTGAGGGTCTGGAATCAACTCCCCAGTAATGTTGTTGAAGCTGACACCCTGGGATCCTTCAAGAAGCTGCTTGATGAGATTCTGGGATCAATAAGCTACTAACAACCAAACGAGTAAGATGGGCCGAATGGCCTCCTCTCGTTTGTAAACTTTCTTATGTTCTTATGTTCAAGGGGGGTCAATACTTTCACAAGCCACTGTATTTCCCACTCGCTGGACTGGAGCTCTGAGTGTCACTGCTGCCAGTATATCCCACTCGCTGGAGCTCTGCGTGTCACTGCTGCCAGTATATCCCACTCGCTGGGCTGGAGCTCCGAGTGTCACTGCTGCCAGTATATCCCACTCGCTGGAGCTCTGAGTGTCACTGCTGCCAGTATATCCCACTCGCTGGCTGGAGCTCCGAGTGTCACTGCTGCCAGTATATCCCACTCGCTGGAGCTCTGAGTGTCACTGCTGCCAGTATATCCCACTCGCTGGACTGGAGCTCCGCGTGTCACTGCTGCCAGTATATCCCACTCGCTGGGCTGGAGCTCCGAGTGTCACTGCTGCCAGTATATCCCACTCGCTGGACTGGAGCTCCGAGTGTCACTGCTGCCAGTATATCCCACTCGCTGGAGCTCTGAGTGTCACTGCTGCCAGTATATCCCACTCGCTGGGCTGGAGCTCCGCGTGTCACTGCTGCCAGTATATCCCACTCGCTGGGCTGGAGCTCCGCGTGTCACTGCTGCCAGTATATCCCACTCGCTGGAGCTCTGAGTGTCACTGCTGCCAGTATATCCCACTCGCTGGACTGGAGCTCTGAGTGTCACTGCTGCCAGTATATCCCACTCGCTGGACTGGAGCTCTGAGTGTCACTGCTGCCAGTATATCCCACTCGCTGGGCTGGAGCTCCGAGTGTCACTGCTGCCAGTATATCCCACTCGCTGGACTGGAGCTCCGCGTGTCACTGCTGCCAGTATATCCCACTCGCTGGGCTGGAGCTCCGAGTGTCACTGCTGCCAGTATATCCCACTCGCTGGGCTGGAGCTCCATACACTGCAGCATTCCACACAAGCCAGCCGTGACACATTGCCCATCACTGTGTGACAAGACCTGGAGCTGCTGAGAGGAGGTTGTCAATTTTAATCTTAAATGTTATTTTTGACCCTCAGTTTTCCACTAAACATTTTCTGAGCATCTAAACACTGTCCCCAGAGCAGTGGGCTATTACTGATACGTTCATGGAGGATACACTTTTGATTCTTCATGAAAAGAAAAAGAATAAAATCACATTATGATTAAATAATTAAAAATACATCATTTCAAATATGAGTCCGTGTTTTTTTTATTCCTAAACCAAATTAATCGCACCTGTGATGTTGATACGGCAACCTTCTTTGCAACAGCAGCCTGAGAAACCACAGGAGAGTCCAGCAGCTCCTTGGAGAGTTCAGCGTGGTTTATGCAGTTTATGCAAGTCCCAGCATAATCACGCACTCACTGCACTGTGCTACATGACCTGTCTTGCTCTGAAAAGCTATCTCCGTTCATCATTTGAAAATACTGTATGTGTTTTTTGTTTTGTTGGAAAAAACAGTTCCCCACATTTAAGTTTCATTCTCTTTATTAACGTTATTACTGGTCCCCCTTTTTATTGTGTTAAAAATTCCACAAGAAACAACCATGCACCAGGAAGGAAGCAGCAATAAATAAATCCACCCAAAATAATTAAACACATTAGAATATCAATTAATATGTCATTAAGAGGGATCGTGGTTTTTTCTTTCTGGAAGGGAAATGTCTATTTCATTTATTTTCCTTTGTGTTTCCTCTGCAGAAATGGCAGTGGCAGGGGCGGTGCCACAGAGACCAATCAAACCCACGTCCAAACGAGTGAGGGTAACCCTTGCCAGAGCTGCCAGCTACTCCGAGGTATTTCCAAGACGGGAAAGAAAGAGCCTTCAAAGAGAACTGCCTCCTGCTCAGGTTAAACAGCCCCGGGCCCAGCAGATCCTGCCCTTCAGTTAGCTAACCCTTCCCTGAGAAGAGGGCCCCCAGCTGGGGAAGAATTTGAAGTGGGAGCAGAGGTCACACTTAATGCCAGCTAGCCAGTGGCGTGCAGCTCATTCACAAAACCAAGCCCCATGAAATTAGAGCGACAGTGAGAGGAAATGCACGTGCAAAGAAAGAAAGCAGGGAGGAGTGGTGACGGAGTACGAGGGGGCTTTTCTATTTTAATAGCACTTTCCTATAAAGATGATTTATTTGATTTAGAAGAGAAGTTAGCTTTAACATGGGAACATATGCGGGCAGCGAAGCAGTTTAAACCGTGACGCGAGAGTCGTGAGAGTCGTGTGAGCCTGTGTGCCATTTTTATTCAGACTAAGCAGGATGACACACTTTGGAAAGTTGAGTTGAAAAAGCCCAGCTGGAAAGTGAAGGGTTGCGATGTGGTGCTCAATGCACAGTCTAAACAGACTGCTAAATATTCTTTATTGCACACGTTAAATAAACTTGCAGGGCTTTTACAGGATAAATAGAAGATACTTTGGTGAGAGGGAGGCTTGTTAACTGGCACTGGTGAGACGCTTAAAACAATAATACTGATTTTTTTTTTTTTTAACCTTATGTTTGAATGTTTCAGAGCGTGGGAAAAGGGATGGAGAAACTTACAAAGGGATTGCTGGTGTTTTGGGAATATTATTTCATGACTTTTAAACTAATAAAGGTTTTATAGACGGGGTGTTATGTTAAAACAGCAGTAGTGATTACAAAATAATACATTGCTGATAGGAAGGTTCACATGTGAGGTTGCTTTTAGCCGTAGGGTCGACTCATTGCTGACTGACACCTGTGCTGCTGAGTTGCTGCTGAGTTTGAGGTTTGACGTTTCATGATTGATTTTGTGTTTTTTACTCCTTGTTTATTGTGTTTCATGTTTCATGATTGATTTTGTGTTTTTTACTCCCTGTTTATTGTGTTTGATGTTGTTTGCTGTGGTGGTGTGAGTCTCTTGCCAGCTCGTCACTGGAAATGAGAATTTGTTCTCAATTGACTCATCTGGATAAATCAAGGTTTTGATTGATTGATTGACTGTCTCTATTAACAATGTCGGTAGAGACACTTCAACTGTCTATAACTACAATGTAATTGCGTCATAATAAATTAAAGAAGCAGAAACTACAAACAAAGAACTGAACGTGTTAAACAAGCTGCGGTTCGGAATTATAAACCGGACATGCGCTCATGCTTTATCATATCACCGGAAACCCGTGATGGAATTCCAGGCTTATTATTAACAGTTGGGTGTGTGTTATTCCTTGTATTATTATCATACCTGACTGCAGCAGCACCAAGCTTACAATACAGACAAACATGACAAGCATAGTGCAGTAATTAACAGGCACAGTTAAGAAACTTGTGTAACAAGCTGAAGAATGTCATGAATCAAAACTTCAATGGACACGGACTGGCTTTACTCCTCAGGTGGGAGAGGATGTCAAGACTCTGGAGAGCGGAAGGACTCTGTGGTAATTAGGACTAATTGCTGGTATGAGGAGGAACCCTAGCTGCACATTCTCCGCAGGCAGTACTAGACTAGATAACTAGGAGCCACCCAGTCCTTGGCAGGAGGCAGGAGACAGGGGGAGGCTTTTATTGATTTGATTTTATTGTAGTTGTCAGCTGGGTCTGTGTAATAAACCATTAAGATAGCACCAATAACATATTCCACCTGTCTCTCCAGCTCAAGTGATAGAAAACACCAAGGTTTGTTGAACTTCTTTAGATACGCTGTACTGCACTGAGCACCTATCAGTCTAAACATGTCTAAATAGTGCCACTGTTTGGATAATTCAAATCTTAGATCTCTCTGTGTATCAAACCTCTGACAGTGCGTGTAGGTCTCTTTAGTATATTTCATTTTTAGTATTAAAAAAATCCAGCGATTTGTACTTGACTGTCAGTTATCAAGCAAGTAGTGCAATATTAATAGTTAATTAGACCCCATATTTTAATGATGCAAAAAGCAGTCAAGTCCCCTGATCTAAACATTACCATTAATCTTTTACATATACTTTTAAAAACTGCACAAACCCTTTTACCCCTGAACGTTCCTTATATGGAATCTGGCTATTGTGACACCCCATACATAAGGTTCCATTTTAGAATTCCCAGAAGATATCGATGGTTCCACAGAGGGAAGAGGTATTTTAAAAGTTAAAGAATGATGTACTGTACAGTAAGATGATCAGTTTTGACAAGTATATTGCAACTTCTTTAATGTCTGCTACACATTTGGTTTGCATTTTACAGCAGTCACGGTGAATAGGGTTATTTATAAAGCAACAGAGTGCCATCATTGTGAATATTTCCACTTCTAAAAATATATCTATACCACCATTATTAAAATCATCTAAATTCTTTAAAAAAAAAAGTTTAAGAAAAAAAGGAAAGGAGATAGATGAATGCAGAAGTCATTAGGCTGGCTGGCACAGCGTTTGATAGATGTGAGTTGACTCCTAATGCAGAGAAATCCAGTGATCTCATTTTGTCTGTAAACTTTTGCCAAGTATTTATTTTAATAGACGGGAGGAACAGAGCTGTTCACGGCCATTCCCCACATTATGCAATTGTACTGTAACCACTCCAAGAACCATCTCCAAGACAAAGATTCATGAGCCTGCATTCTGCCAATGCACATCTCTCAATTTGATATGATAAAGCATATAAAAAACATGGCTGTGGTAAATGCATCATATACACATAGGAAGCTGCAAAAATACCATGCAGAAATACTGCAGTGAACTTTTCTAAGGGCAGTTATGGAAGATGTCAGCCTATACGGACAGTAACGGCTCTATGATGGGCTGCTCTGGTAGACAGTCTTCCCCTCAGAGGACAGCACACGTGTTTGTAAAACGCCAGCGAGGAAACCTCATCACACCGGGTTTGTGAACCCCACGGCTCGCTGGCCAGGTCCCTCGCTGTCACTGCGGTTAGCTTAGTGCTTCCACTTAGCTCTGCAGACTGTTCCCTGGCTTCCATTCAAAACAAGTCCTGGAAAGCACACAAAACGTGCATTCTTTCAGGATCTGGGAGCCCCATTGTAGCAGAGTCGCTGCCAACAGTGAGGTATACTTACACAGCTAAGGGATTTGGTTTTTCAGTTCTAAATATAACCAAATGTCACCAGTAAAAGACTTAAATCACAGGCCACACCAAATAGGATGTCCTCGACCAAAAAAAAACAAAAACCTGCTGACTCAGCCAAAGTTCTATCATCCAGAGTAGAAGAAGGGAAGCCGTGTCCATGTGTGAATATGGGTTTAATCCAAAAGCATTCGAAAGGCTAAAAAAAAAAAAAAAAAAAGTCAACTATATTAACAACAGAAAACCACAGTACAGTGGCCAGGCTGTTAAACTGAGAGATATGCATGTTTCCTTAGACCAGGGGTGTCAAACCCAGCTCCTGGAGAGCCGCAGTGTCTTCTGGCTTTCGTTCCACCCGAGCTCTCAATTACTTAATTGGTCTAATTATTTGATTAACTGAACACATTTAACACTTCTCTTCAGGCCTCAAAATGTTTCATAGGGAGTGTAGCTTGAATCAAGTGCATTTTTAAAACCATCAACTGTAAAAGACCTTGGAAAATATGAAATATGTCAAATTCAACAAATAATTAGATCAATTATGTTAATTGAATGAAAACCAGAAGACCCTGCGGCCCTCGAGGGCTGGAGTTTGACACCCCTGCCCTAGATTAACCCTTTAACTACTGGGTCAACACACTGGTGCCCCCTGCTGGTGGAATGAGGAACTACAATAAGCTTTTTAACTGCAGGAGATTTTGCACAGTTCCTAAAGATGTTTGCATAAAAAGTAATTTCCTTATTTCTCTGTGGTGTTATCCATTTAGCCTTTTAGCCCTGCTGCAGATGCACTCCCTATGCAACAAATTATCAGGATCACTTTTCCTGCTGTTGATTCATACACTGCATCGTCATCTACCAACACAGGTGATGTTGCTGATTGCGATAAGGGCTACAGGTTTGACGCAAGGCTAGAAATGAGTTTTAACACTTGCTAAGTAATGCACTGTAGTACATTGATATCACATCAGTAACACTGCTGCTGCATCAGGAGTTCTGTGCAGTATTTATTCCAGATACAATGTGTTTCCACAGCTGCTAGAGCAGAGCTCTACTAATGGGTCTATTGTCAGAGCAATACAGATGTATTATCCCAAAGGTATTTTTCTAAATGTTTCTGTAGGAGTTGACATGCGCATATGAAACATGCATGCTCCTAGTCAGGAATGTAACAGGGAGTGTGTTTAAACACTTTCTATACGAGAACCAGAAAGAACAGACCCAGGGGCAGGACCAGTTAAAGACTTATTCTGCTCTGACCCAACTTTCCCAAAGATAAAGAAAATGGGTCTGGGAGCAATTATATGAGACTGTACTGGAGAGTATTAAAACAAATGTCATGCAGGAACGAGGCTTTTTCACTGCTCTCTATCTTTATCATCACCTCCCAACTTTACATTGAAATGTCTGACCTTAGGATATCTGCATCCACTATCACATTAGTGCTCTCTGTAAGGAAATAGGAAAGCCCACACGTGACATGCCATAGATCAGCAGTGGATACATCCTAAAGATCTGGACATCATCAGAGAAGCAGCCAGCTCCAGTCCTTATCGAAAATAAACTCAATACATGGAAATCTATTTCAGTATTCAGTTTATATTTAATATTGTGTTTTTGCAACATTTTTCTTTCTTCCCTTTTTAAAAACCCTGGATTCAAGGCAGGCAAGTCACTGGGCACTACTGTGCTGTAAAAGCATCTCAATCATCCTGATTTAACTGACCAACCCAGCACAGCAGAGCAGAGACACACCAGCTGTGCTGAAAGTGAACTAGAGATGTCAAACTCAGGGCTCCAGGGTGGTATGGTATGGAATGCTCAGTCAATGCTACATAAAAACAAACAATAAGAAAGATGCCATTGGCTGGTTTACAGTGTCAATGTAATAGACTGGGATGGAGGGCACAACATTGACACTACCTGCAAGCTTAGAATCTGGAACGACAGCTGCATCACACAGCTCTACCCATTACACTTTTCCACCCAACCACAGTGATTGGCAGATGGAAATGTGAGAAAAGCACACTGAAACGGTACAGGAGAGGCTGGGCGTGTACCCACATCCACACACTCCCCATGCAAGCGCTTTCACCGCTGTGCATAACCACCAGGCTTGTTTGCACGAGCAGTTATAGAGCTTGGATCCTCCCCTGCATCACACAACACTGCCTGGTTACACAGGCACACAAGGCTCAGTCCTGCTGAATCCTTGTAGGCTTCACTGCAGCTTATCAGTCCCCACCCTCGATAGTACAACACTGTAGTATTGTTGGCATGCATCATGTGCATCTCTCTTCTATGCCAAGCGCAGTCGAATTAAAGATGGTGTGTATGGCAGCACAGTGCACAGCCACAGATCCCAGCTGCCCGCTAATGGTTTCTGAGCATTACCAGTGAACGCATCTAATTGCACATTTCCATCTGCAACCAGTTTGTGAAACGCATCTCCATACTAATGCTGCAATCACACAGAGAGCTGCAGATGTTTTTTTTTCTTTATTCTTCCTAGCTTAACACTGTTAAAAGGTTGCAGGTCTCTCTCTCTCTCTCTCTCTCTCTCTCTCTCTCTCTCTCTCTCTCTCTGATAATATGCATTGCAATTTCTCCTTGGTTAATAATAGTTGTTAGTAACCCAGGAATTACCTGCCTGTATCCCTCCAAGGTGGTCTAGGTTCACAGGCTTATAAATAGAGAAGAACCCTATTAATTACACACAAGCTCATAACGCTGTTCCCACATTGAGGCTCTCTGGAGACAAACAAAGCATCCCTGAACTTGCGCGTATTGATCTCCTGGTTAGTGTCTGGCAGTTAGGGGTTTGTTTTTTTCTTTTTAAAGTAAACAGTTTGAAGCTGACGTCCCAAACAGGATTAAAATGCAGACCTATTGCAGAGTGTGCTTCAGCAAAGCGAGCAAATTGTTTTGTCTCGGAACACTGGGAATTCTTTTTATCAATTAGTTTTGTTTTTAAAATGTGCAAATAGCAGAAAACATCTGTCGTGGCTGCCTTAGAGGAAAAACAGCTTGGACAAGGCAGAGTTTACGGACACAACAATAATTTATAACGCGGTTTCAGGCCACGTTATGGTGTAGTAGGGCCCTTTTACTAACGCGTTAACAAATGTCCTAAAAATGCTAACGGTTGGTTCATGTATAATCAGAATAAACTATCTGAAAATGTATAGGAGCCTAAGAAACAACCTGATCTTACTTGTTTAAATTTGTTTATGTATTGTTAAAAAGACGACATTACTTTGGTATAAACAGATTTAGTAAATATATAACTTATAGTTTATATATATGCGTGTTGGGTGAATGTGCAGTAAAGTGTACGAAGCAGAGCTAGCCCTTGTTATGTTTATGGCACATAAGCTGGTTGACCTTTCATGCGATGAGGTCATGGTTTCCAGCTCCTTCTGATCTTTATTAAGCACATTTCCTCCTCCTTAAGCTGCCTCTCTGTTTACAGACAGAGCCATTGTACACTGCCTGAGCTCCTGCGAGTTTGCTCAAAGTTTTCTTTGTCTGGCAACCTGGTTTGTTTCTTGATTAGATAGAAGCTATTTGAGAAAGCCATTCCTGAGATGAAAAAGGCCACATCAATGTGTACATCCCGCGCTGCTTGATGAATACCTGTGAGCTGTAGCAGCAGTGTTGACCCCTGCCAGTAAATCCCAGGGTAGCTCAGGAGAGCCAGGATTAAAGGTACTGCACGTTTAACGATGCTGCACACAGACAAACGCTTTGCCAGGTTAAATTACAGAGTCAGGAAACAACGCCCATAAAGGCACTGGCAGAAAC
The DNA here is from genome assembly GCF_017654505.1 of Polyodon spathula. Lineage (NCBI taxonomy): Eukaryota > Metazoa > Chordata > Actinopteri > Acipenseriformes > Polyodontidae > Polyodon > Polyodon spathula. The sequence continues at coordinate 2,295,826 of NC_054540.1, forward strand.
ATTCGTCTAGTTTCTTATCGTGTCTTTAAAAGGGCCGCTGAGCGAGGTTGTAAAAACCTGTTTACTTTCCTGTTTGTTATTGGCATTATCAGCATTACTCTTTGCCCCTCATTTTGTTCGGTTGGTTGCTGGTTTCTGTGCTGCTTTCATTTGATATGTATGCACAGCACTGCAGCCTGGGTGCAGTTACACCATTGCAGTAAACCCTGAGCTACTCTACCTGCAGGGCTTTCATAATCCTTCTGGTTTTAAAGATCATATTAGGGAACTGCTTAGAACCCCCTGCCAGTGTTTCACCCCCAGTAAACATTAACAGAGTCCTGTCATATTTTTACTATTCTTAGATCTGTGTGTGCTGCTGGTTAGGTTTGCATATCGCTTTTATAAATGCTCCAAAAAACCCCCCCCAAAAAACCCCACATTGCAAAGCTATAAACATACTTTCAAACTTTGTGAATTATTATTTTTAACCCCTGAAGGTACACAAGGAATTGAGTGGCTGTTCAAACGGTTTATTTTTAAAATACATTTGCGAGCGACTCAAGTATCACAAGGAGGAGACTCTCAGTGTGGTGAGCAGATCCAACCTGTTTCACGTACCTCACAGCATAAGAAAGTTAGCATTATTTTATTTCTGGGACACACATGTCCCTTCCACCTTAAAGAGTTATAAAAAAAACCCCATAAAATATAGATTACACACCAGATCAGTTTTTGGAGAAATGTACAAATGCATAACCTTAAGAGAATCAAAGGGTAAAACAATACAAATCCATGTTGGTAATTTTGAAATAGTGTTTTGTAAATTTGGCAGACTGAAAACAAACAGACCCCTGAAAACAAAACCATTGGAGCGCAATCCCCAGATTCACAGGAGCATGACTGGGGAACACCAGTAAGCAATAACAAAGTGAACCACATGCTGTTGTAAATAAATGATACTCCATGTACGGGAATTGGCAATGGAGATATGCTCTCTGGTGGTTACCTAGCCAGTAGCTGGACATGCTGACATTGCTGTTTGGAGCAATCTCTACAAGTGTTCCAAACAGTGCAGATATATCACCGTACCAGAACAGCGTGGAACTGTCACAACCGCTCATTCACAGGACAACCAATTCACTCATTTTTTAAAACTACAATGGTCTGCAAGGTAGGGTATGATGTAAAACCAAGAGAATAATAGATATCTGTTTTGTACTGCACTTTCAAATACAGCCCGTTTTACAAAGTATTTGTTAGAAGGTAGAACTGCAATACGAGTACTAATAGCCTTTCCACACTTGCAAACCCAAGCCTAGGGCAGAGCCCTCGCGGTACGGCTAGTTTCACACTTGTCATTTTGTGGAGCCGAGCCGAGCCGAGCCGAGCCGGAACAGTGAAACTTTGGCCTCGCAAGATATCTGGTACTGGCTCGGTGCTGAGCAAGGCTGGGGGCGGGGTTAACTCGTGCGGACTGAAGCAATAGTCTACTAAGGATTTCTCATGAAACTGAGAAACACGGGACCAAACCACAACGCGAAACAATGTTGTGAAAAAATAAAAAAATAAATAGGATTACAAAAACAAACAAAAGAAAACTAGACCATAGCAATAAAGCGGCTCAGACCACAAAAAAGTAAATATTATGATTTAATGGCTGCTGTTTGTAGTCCATATATTTTTTCTAATTAATAAAGTGATCAGTAATTGCGCATGGTATTTTGTGGTTCCATTATAAACCAGTCCTTAATAATAATAATAATAATAATAATAATAATAATAATAATAATAATAATAATAATAATACATATACATATATTGGAAATGTGCAAGGTATCTGAAAATCACATTCAATATGGTCTTTTTTTTTAATACCGTGTATTAACATTGCATGTATATAAAAAAAAAGTTGTAAAGAAAAATATCTTTAAATATGCTACGTTTAGATTTTGTTCTTAATAGACCTACTTTAAATCTATTTTTCTGAAGTGTTTACTGACATGTTTCAAATACTACCTGTAACGTTTTAAAGTTATTAGTAGTAGTTGTAGTTAATCTAACTTTAATAATATGAAATGAAATTATTCGGTTTGTATTTTCATTCTGCAACAGTGCTTAATTTGTGCCGGGGCACAGCCCCAGAACCTCTGCGTGCAGAGTCATATTCCCGGTACCTCTAATTACAAAATCTCATCAAATGTTTTCTTTTAAAATTCTCAGCAGTTGTAAAAAGGCTGAGAGTTCTTGCGTGCGCTAATGAGAGACAGTACGCTGCCACGTTTGTAGCCTATTTTTAATTACTTTACTATTTCAGATTGAGTGCCTTTAAGTAAGATGACACCGGCTGCAACAACATTGTCGTTTTTATTACACAAATAAGCTTACTTGATTTGAAAAACATCACGAACGATACAAGCAGCTTCTTACACTACTTGGTTTGATTAAATGAGTAGCACACAACAAAACATGAAAGCTGAACATTAATTTCAATAAGAATTTCAATACCGTGGGGAAAAGCAATGTTCGGGATGAGTATTTATTTATTTATCTATTTATTATTTGTCCTGCGGTTGCTTTTAATGAATTGTTCAGCACGTTCTACTACGTTGTATATGACGCAGAATACGTGAATGTAAAATGTAACACGCACAATGCTCGACTCTTCGGGCTGCATGATTGGCATCGCCTGCGCCCCGGCACCACGTTCTTTACAAATTAAACCCTGGCGCTGCGGTTTCGCCCCATATTTGTCAATGCGTGTGAAATCCTTTGGTAGTCTGAATCGTTTTGAACAGTACGCTCTCCTGATCCGTTCTCAAAACAAATCCGCACCTCTCCTCTGTGCGCATGCGTCCGCTGAAACTGACGTCCCCACAGTGCCGCTTCCACTTTTGAACAGTAGTGAGCCGCGCTGGGTGGGCTCGGCACTCATTCTTTCAGCCTGACAAGATCTGCACCCATCCTTGTGAACAGCTGGGCCTGGCCTTGCTGTCTGCGTGAGCAGGGTCCTGCCTGGGTATTGTATGGGCTCTACCCCCAGTGGGCCCTCCTTTCACTGGCTATGCCTGTGGCATTGCCTGCCTGCCTGTCTTCTGATGCTCTGTTTCATACTGGAAGTTGTAGGACTGTGCTCTGCCATTTCCATCATAGATTTCACACAGGAAATAAATGCATTTAAAACCTGACCCCTCACCCCAGAAAAAAACAACCACCACAGATAAGAGTAGCTGCCAACAGATCACCAGAAACAATAAGAGAAAAACCTGCAGTTCACCAGCTTGACTTGCTTTGCGAACAGTGACAGCGTCATACTAATCCCAAACCAGAAAGAATATAAAATCCCAGGCAAGGAGGACAACAAATTAGAACTGCAATGGACCCGTTTAACCAGCTCCCGAATCACAGCCAAGCGTCCTGAAGCAACACACCAGTGCTGGCCAGTGCCTGAATGCTCCATTGGGTTCCCATGAACATTTACAAAAGTTACCCATAGTAAAAGCATTGGAAAGTGTAAAAAAGCAGTGACAGCATAGTAAAGCACATGCAATCACGGTAAAGGCAGAGTGGTACTGGAAAGTATATGGCAAATTCAAGTGGTGTCGTTTACAGCACGTAAATACAAAAATGAAATTAAAATAAAACACCATTCTTCATGTCTGCTTACTACCTGCCTTGCTTGCTAAGCTGGTGGTGGCCAGACTGGTGCTGGGAGATGTTTACATCACGCCCAGTTGGTGTAAGAAGCAAGGATGCGTTGTTTTCAATCTGTACTGTTTATGTTGAAAAAGTAAAGCCTCTGAGCTCGGAGTTAAACGCCATTGTGAGTAATCGATCTCAGGTTTCGTACTCTACCTGCAGTCATTTGTGGCCGCGGCTATTGATTGTGCTCGCTGCATTGCTCACAGCCCCGACGCCGCTCAGTCTGGCGGGGAGGGGCCTCGCTGTGAAAGGCAGGAGTGGAAACACCACAGCGCCGCTCAGATCCACCTTCTAGGGGTCCCTGCCCAGAGTGTTTTTTTTTTATTTTTTATGAATGAACTGGATAGCAATGACAAATTAACCACTTTCTTTTAGAAAAGCCAGAACCCATTTCATAATAAAGTTCAAACCGAGGACCAACAACACATCGTATTTCTTTTCATTCACAGAAAAACAGTACCACATGCTTTGTTGTTGTTGTTGTTTTTTAATTACATATAAAATGCGGTTAACGTTTGTAAATGTATATAATGAATCGACCCTGTGCGCTACTTTAGAAGCTAGACTTCATATGGATTTTTTTTTTCATTTGAATCGCTACGCTGTAATGCTGTACATGTTTTTTGGGGTTAAAAAGTATTTATATTTTAAGCCTCAAAATCCAAACAGCTAATGGACAGAAATAATAGAATTAACGGGAAAAACAGTTTTTTCTGCTAGACTAATCATTGTTTAATGCATACACAAACACAAAAAAAACAAAAACAAAAAACAGTTTTGAGGTTGTGAAAGCCCGATCACCCGCTTTTTGGGGGTTTAAACCCCTCTTTGGCGTTATTGTATTGAGCTGAGAGAACTAAAGCCATTACTTGGTGTTGAGCTAGCGGGTCTGATCGTGGGAAAGCGGTTCGCGTAGCAGCGAATTCTTTGTCACTGTTGTTCCTGTGTAATTGATCTCACTCGTGGAAGGGCGGAATACTTCAAAGCCGGCGCAGGCTGTTGGAGGTCGGTTCCACAGCACACCCGGCTCCCAAGCTAACTCGCTCACTAAATGCATTTTTTTACTTTCGATCTGAGGTGATAAGGATGTATTCAAATACTCAAGCATTTTTGTTTTGTTTTGTTTTAAAAAATCATCTTGACACCGTGATTTCAATAATGTGTATGTAGTAAGGATCCAGTTAGCACTTAATTACAACTGGTTTTACTTTGTATACATAGGCCTATGTATAAAAATTAAACGTTCACAGATAGTAAATGTGTCATTTAAATTGATACGTATAAAATATTATGCGTTTTAAAAAATATGAGAATACCACTGTTCCGGGTTTTCACGGTATAGTTAAGGCCTACATTGTGTTTGTTAAACTTAAAAAGTAATAATAATAATAATAATAATAATGAGCAGGTATCAGTGTTTTTAACATTTTAGAAATACAACCGATTCAACTTTTAATCTTGAAAAAAGGAGTCTGAGAAAAGCAGTGTTAATATTTTGAATTTAATCCTGATGTTTTCGCAAACGGTTGGTATAGGTATTCGTAAGGTAAAAAAAAAAACAAAAAAAAAAAACTCAGATTAATACTTTCATGGACATTTTGAACTGCCTGACGTGTAGAACAAATGCATTTTAATTCTTATAAGCATAATTATCTAAGCGTTCTCCGACACCCTGGGATCCTTCAAGAAGCTGCTTGATGAGATTTTGGGATCAATAAGCTACTAACAACCAAACGAGCAAGATGGGCCGAATGGCCTCCTCTCGTTTGTAAACTTTCTTATGTTCTTATGTTCTTAAATCTGTAAGAAAACAAAAACAAACAAAAAACTGGTTAAAAACCAGGAGAAAGACGCAACGTTTAAACACGCCCGCCTTTAGAGAGGTAGGCCGCAGGGTCTGCAGTTTTGCAAGATGCACTTACGCATAATTAGGCTGGAAAAGTAGCTATTTTGGTCATCTCGGTGATCGACTGTAGTGTTGTTATATGCCCGTTGTTTTATTTTCTGGGTGATGACTGTAGTGTTGTTATATGCCCGTTGTTTTATTTTCCGGTTTTATTTTGATGGACTGTAGTGTTGTTATATGCCCGTTGTTTTATTTTTCCGGGTGATCGACTGTAGTGTTGTTATATGCCCGTTGTTTTATTTTCCGGGTGATGACTGTAGTGTTGTTATATGCCCGTTGTTTTATTTTCTGGGTGGACTGTAGTGTTGTTATATGCCCGTTGTTTTATTTTCCGGGTGATCGACTGTAGTGTTGTTATATGCCCGTTGTTTTATTTTCCGGGTGATCGACTGTAGTGTTGTTATATGCCCGTTGTTTTATTTTCCGGGTGGACTGTAGTGTTGTTATATGCCCGTTGTTTTATTTTCCGGGTGATCGACTGTAGTGTTGTTATATGCCCGTTGTTTTATTTTCCGGGTGATCGACTGTAGTGTTGTTATATGCCCGTTGTTTTATTTTCCGGGTGATCGACTGTAGTGTTGTTATATGCCCGTTGTTTTATTTTCCGGGTGATCGACTGTAGTGTTGTTATATGCCCGTTGTTTTATTTTCCGGGTGATCGACTGTAGTGTTGTTATATGCCCGTTGTTTTATTTTCCGGGTGATCGACTGTAGTGTTGTTATATGCCCGTTGTTTTATTTTCCGGGTGATCGACTGTAGTGTTGTTATATGCCCGTTGTTTTATTTTCCGGGTGGACTGTAGTGTTGTTATATGCCCGTTGTTTTTATTTTCCGGGTGATCGACTGTAGTGTTGTTATATGCCCGTTGTTTTATTTTCCGGGTGATCGACTGTAGTGTTGTTATATGCCCGTTGTTTTATTTTCCGGGTGATCGACTGTAGTGTTGTTATATGCCCGTTGTTTTATTTTCCGGGTGGACTGTAGTGTTGTTATATGCCCGTTGTTTTATTTTCCGGGTGATCGACTGTAGTGTTGTTATATGCCCGTTGTTTTATTTTCCGGGTGATCGACTGTAGTGTTGTTATATGCCCGTTGTTTTATTTTCCGGGTGATCGACTGTAGTGTTGTTATATGCCCGTTGTTTTATTTTCCGGGTGATCGACTGTAGTGTTGTTATATGCCCGTTGTTTTATTTTCCGGGTGATCGACTGTAGTGTTGTTATATGCCCGTTGTTTTATTTTCCGGGTGATCGACTGTAGTGTTGTTATATGCCCGTTGTTTTATTTTCCGGGTGGACTGTAGTGTTGTTATATGCCCGTTGTTTTATTTTCCGGGTGATCGACTGTAGTGTTGTTATATGCCCGTTGTTTTATTTTCCGGGTGATCGACTGTAGTGTTGTTATATGCCCGTTGTTTTATTTTCCGGGTGATCGACTGTAGTGTTGTTATATGCCCGTTGTTTTATTTTCCGGGTGATCGACTGTAGTGTTGTTATATGCCCGTTGTTTTATTTTCCGGGTGATCGACTGTAGTGTTGTTATATGCCCGTTGTTTTATTTTCCGGGTGATCGACTGTAGTGTTGTTATATGCCCGTTGTTTTATTTTCCGGGTGATCGACTGTAGTGTTGTTATATGCCCGTTGTTTTATTTTTCTGGGTGATCGACTGTAGTGTTGTTATATGCCCGTTGTTTTATTTTCCGGGTGATCGACTGTAGTGTTGTTATATGCCCGTTGTTTTATTTTCCGGGTGATCGACTGTAGTGTTGTTATATGCCCGTTGTTTTATTTTCCGGGTGATCGACTGTAGTGTTGTTATATGCCCGTTGTTTTATTTTCCGAGTGATCGACTGTAGTGTTGTTATATGCCCGTTGTTTTATTTTCCGGGTGATCGACTGTAGTGTTGTTATATGCCCGTTGTTTTATTTTCCGGGTGATCGACTGTAGTGTTGTTATATGCCCGTTGTTTTATTTTCCGGGTGATCGACTGTAGTGTTGTTATATGCCCGTTGTTTTATTTTCCGGGTGATCGACTGTAGTGTTGTTATATGCCCGTTGTTTTATTTTCCGGGTGATCGACTGTAGTGTTGTTATATGCCCGTTGTTTTATTTTCCGGGTGATCGACTGTAGTGTTGTTATATGCCCGTTGTTTTATTTTCCGGGTGATCGACTGTAGTGTTGTTATATGCCCGTTGTTTTATTTTCCGGGTGATCGACTGTAGTGTTGTTATATGCCCGTTGTTTTATTTTCCGGGTGATCGACTGTAGTGTTGTTATATGCCCGTTGTTTTATTTTCCGGGTGATCGACTGTAGTGTTGTTATATGCCCGTTGTTTTATTTTCCGGGTGATCGACTGTAGTGTTGTTATATGCCCGTTGTTTTATTTTCCGGGTGATCGACTGTAGTGTTGTTATATGCCCGTTGTTTTATTTTCCGGGTGATCGACTGTAGTGTTGTTATATGCCCGTTGTTTTTATTTTCCGGGTGATCGACTGTAGTGTTGTTATATGCCCGTTGTTTTATTTTCCGGGTGATCGACTGTAGTGTTGTTATATGCCCGTTGTTTTATTTTCCGGGTGATCGACTGTAGTGTTGTTATATGCCCGTTGTTTTATTTTCCGGTTGATCGACTGTAGTGTTGTTATATGCCCGTTGTTTTATTTTCCGGGTGATCGACTGTAGTGTTGTTATATGCCCGTTGTTTTATTTTTCTGGGTGATCGACTGTAGTGTTGTTATATGCCCCTTGTTTTATTTTCCGGGTGATCGACTGTAGTGTTGTTATATGCCCGTTGTTTTATTTTCTGGGTGGACTGTAGTGTTGTTATATGCCCGTTGTTTTATTTTCCGGGTGATCGACTGTAGTGTTGTTATATGCCCGTTGTTTTATTTTCCGGGTGATCGACTGTAGTGTTGTTATATGCCCGTTGTTTTATTTTCCGGGTGATCGACTGTAGTGTTGTTATATGCCCGTTGTTTTATTTTCCGGGTGATCGACTGTAGTGTTGTTATATGCCCGTTGTTTTATTTTCCGGGTGATCGACTGTAGTGTTGTTATATGCCCGTTGTTTTATTTTCCGGGTGATCGACTGTAGTGTTGTTATATGCCCGTTGTTTTATTTTCCGGGTGATCGACTGTAGTGTTGTTATATGCCCGTTGTTTTATTTTCCGGGATGGACTGTAGTGTTGTTATATGCCCGTTGTTTTATTTTCCGGGTGATCGACTGTAGTGTTGTTATATGCCCGTTGTTTTATTTTCCGGGTGATCGACTGTAGTGTTGTTATATGCCCGTTGTTTTATTTTCCGGGTGGACTGTAGTGTTGTTATATGCCCGTTGTTTTATTTTCCGGGTGATCGACTGTAGTGTTGTTATATGCCCGTTGTTTTATTTTCCGGGTGATCGACTGTAGTGTTGTTATATGCCCGTTGTTTTATTTTCCGGGTGATCGACTGTAGTGTTGTTATATGCCCGTTGTTTTATTTTCCGGGTGATCGACTGTAGTGTTGTTATATGCCCGTTGTTTTATTTTCCGGGTGATCGACTGTAGTGTTGTTATATGCCCGTTGTTTTATTTTCTGGGTGATCGACTGTAGTGTTGTTATATGCCCGTTGTTTTATTTTCCGGGTGATCGACTGTAGTGTTGTTATATGCCCGTTGTTTTATTTTCCGGGTGGACTGTAGTGTTGTTATATGCCCGTTGTTTTATTTTCCGGGTGATCGACTGTAGTGTTGTTATATGCCCGTTGTTTTATTTTCCGGGTGGACTGTAGTGTTGTTATATGCCCGTTGTTTTATTTTCCGGGTGGACTGTAGTGTTGTTATATGCCCGTTGTTTTATTTTCCGGTGTGGACTGTAGTGTTGTTATATGCCCGTTGTTTTATTTTTTCGACTGTAGTGTTGTTATATGGTTGTTTTATTTTCGACTGTAGTGTTGTTATATGCCCGTTGTTTTATTTTCCGGTGATGGACTGTAGTGTTGTTATATGCCCGTTGTTTTATTTTCCGGGTGGACTGTAGTGTTGTTATATGCCCGTTGTTTTATTTTCCGGGTGATCGACTGTAGTGTTGTTATATGCCCGTTGTTTTATTTTCCGGGTGATCGACTGTAGTGTTGTTATATGCCCGTTGTTTTATTTTCCGGGTGATCGACTGTAGTGTTGTTATATGCCCGTTGTTTTATTTTCCGGTTGATCGACTGTAGTGTTGTTATATGCCCGTTGTTTTATTTTCCGGGTGATCGACTGTAGTGTTGTTATATGCCCGTTGTTTTATTTTCCGGGTGATCGACTGTAGTGTTGTTATATGCCCGTTGTTTTATTTTCCGGGTGATCGACTGTAGTGTTGTTATATGCCCGTTGTTTTATTTTCCGGGTGATCGACTGTAGTGTTGTTATATGCCCGTTGTTTTATTTTCCGGGTGATCGACTGTAGTGTTGTTATATGCCCGTTGTTTTATTTTCCGGGTGATCGACTGTAGTGTTGTTATATGCCCGTTGTTTTATTTTCCGGGTGATCGACTGTAGTGTTGTTATATGCCCGTTGTTTTATTTTCCGGGTGATCGACTGTAGTGTTGTTATATGCCCGTTGTTTTATTTTCCGAGTGATCGACTGTAGTGTTGTTATATGCCCGTTGTTTTATTTTCCGGGTGATCGACTGTAGTGTTGTTATATGCCCGTTGTTTTATTTTCCGGGTGATGACTGTAGTGTTGTTATATGCCCGTTGTTTTATTTTCCGGGTGATCGACTGTAGTGTTGTTATATGCCCGTTGTTTTATTTTTCCGGGTGATCGACTGTAGTGTTGTTATATGCCCGTTGTTTTATTTTTCCGGGTGATGACTGTAGTGTTGTTATATGCCCGTTGTTTTATTTTCCGGGTGATCGACTGTAGTGTTGTTATATGCCCGTTGTTTTATTTTCCGGGTGATGACTGTAGTGTTGTTATATGCCCGTTGTTTTATTTTCCGGGTGATCGACTGTAGTGTTGTTATATGCCCGTTGTTTTATTTTCCGGGTGATCGACTGTAGTGTTGTTATATGCCCGTTGTTTTTATTTTTCACAAGGGTACTACGAGGGATTAGGAAGCCAGCTCCTTCGTTGCAACCCGCCCAGGCTGCTCTACTCAGGTCTGCAAACTGTATAGGCTGTTACTAATGCTGTGTACTGTGCTCATCAGAACGAAGAAAGCGCTGCATTATTATTGGCACACATAATCAGAGATTATTTTTTCATAATTACAGTAATTAGGTTACTGTTATCCATTTTTTTTTTTTTAATAAAAACTTTTTTTTTGGGGGGGGGGGGGGGGGGGGGGTATTTAATAATGAGTAAATCCAAACATAATAATATAGCCCATAAGTGGTTGTCTATTTCCAGTTTAAGTTTACACAGAAATAATGTATAATTTACGGTAAATGTATTTTTTTGACAATGGCAAAACACCCATCAGATTGCAATTGATTGCACATGTACCAAAATCTGACACTTTCTGACCTTACACGGTTCAGGTTTTGGTATGCGTACCACATTCTGACGATGCAGCCCTTTCTAACACTACAGCGGTATCGGTAATATCAAGCCTGGGGTTCGCTTGTAGCTTTGAACATAGAGAAACACAGATATATTTGGAATTTAAGTATGATCATACCTCAGCAAAATGATAATAGTATGCACAAAGCTCACTATTATTAAACTAACATATACGATCAGCGCTAACCTCATAAACCCCAGCGTCATCTGTTGTTTGCCTGTTCATTTTGATATTCACGCTTTTATTCATGCATATCTGTTCCTTACGATTTTTTTTGTTTTTGGAAAAAACAACATGGATTTATGGGAATCGCATCTTCTTGTTTTTTATTAGCAGAACGCAAAGTTATTTTCTAAATACTCTTAGATATAGGTGCTTCTTACGAGAGGCAAGTTGCTCAAGGGGTTCTATAAAGAACAAGTCGGGGTCCAAAGTTCGAAGCTCCATACTGGCATTCTATTTAGGACTGTGGTTTTGTAGTGAACCTAAATAGACACTGTGTAGCTATTGTGGGTGGCTATTGATAGAAATCCAGTCAAAGCGCTATATTCTAAAAATTACACTATTAATAACGACATCTATTTTAGTAATAGATAATGCAATTACTTATCCATGCATGCATGGGTCATCATCGTGCTTTCATTAAATAACTGAAATGTATATTATTTTCATCATGCTCACACTGCATTTGTACAAGAGCATTATGTCCATATAGTTACAGCAACAGCTGTAATTTAAATCTGTTGGTGTTTAGGAATTCCCTTACACCCCTCCCCCCTCTCATACACAGTACCGCTGCACCGGCTGGACTGCAGTCACAGCGTGTCCACTTTAATAGGCACTCCCTCTGTAGCTGCGCTGATCACGCTACGTTATTTTTGCAATCAGTATGGCTCCGAGTTGTACCCCGGCGGTGCAGCGGGAATCCCGGCGCTGGCCCTTTAAACCGGTTGGTTCGCATCCATCCAGATGAATGGTGCGCTGGACACGTGAGTGAGTCTCGCTGTGGTCGCTCTCTTTACAGCCGGAGAATTTCTAATGTTTTCTCTGGCTGTGGTCCAACCCCTAGGTTTTTTTTTTCTTTCTTTTTTTCGTGGTACCGCCTCCTTTATTTTTTTCACAACCCCCCTCCTATACCTTTCCCCCCACCGGGAAAGGTGCTTTTTATATATACCCATCCTCATTCTCAGGCCGTGGGCTGGTTTCAAATCATTTTACCAACCCCAGCAACAACAACAACAAAAAAACACTTCTTCCCCAAACTCCTATAATACCAGCTGTGCTAATAGTGAGGCGTATATCCTGATATAGGGTTGTGCATGGTCTGTACGCGCAGTGTCACCCCGTCATTTCAATGTGTTCTAATTTGCAGTGATCCAATCTTAATTCATATTGATCGCTGCCTTTCCATTTACAAAAAAGGACCAACGTCTTTTTTTCCATTTTGTACAGTAAAGTACCGCAGCAGCACCTCTGTGCTCATAGCATTTTAAAAGGGCTGTGCATTTCCAAACATTTTTTTGTAGTCCTTCATGTTTAGTTTTGCTTTGTTTTTTTTATATATGTTTTAAAATTCCCGATCCTTAAGTTACACGAGAGGAGCTCTCCCCCTCCCGTTTTCAGCACCAGGACGTCCGGCGTGGTTAGCAGATCTTGTGTAAGTGCTGGAGGTGCTGAAGAATCCGATTCTACTGGAGCCACGATGAGTACACGAGGCGAAGCAGCCGGCCAGCCCTCCTCAGCACAGGATCAACCTGCAGCCCCGGAGCCCCAGAAGAGGGGTCGGGGCAGACCGAGGAAACAGCAGCAAGTCAGTCTCCTTTCTTTACAAAAAGATAACTAATAAATAATCGATCTAATGGAATGGGAACATGCAATTGTCATTACCGCGCGGCTGCACTTGTAGCTTGTGCAGCGCCGCTTCCAGCACTACAGCAATCCTGGGCAGTTTGTTAATAGCTTGCTATTACTAGTACTATACAAGCGTATTTCTGCCAAAAGAGGGGGACACAAATAAAGCCGCCTGCTTTCATGCATTGCTGAGTTTGTTTCGAATGCGTGGAATTAAACACATTTGCTTTAAGGAAGAGGCGCCTTTGTTTAAATAATGTGTACCACGGGCTTAGCTGGATGCGGAGCGCTTTCTATGTAACTGTTCTGATCTGGCTACGCTGAGTTTAACTGTTAAAATGTCTCTGGAAATTTGTTTACAGTGCACCCCAGTACTGAAATAAACGAAGTCGTTGTTTTTTTGGTTACGTGTATAGGGGCAAAAGCGCCTGTAGTTGCCTAGACCATGCAGTAATGTGAACTTTGCAAATATAGGTGTTTGTCGGCTCAGATGGTTTTATTAACCTGCTTGCGAATTATTATTTCTTCATTTTTTTAATTGATAGAAATGCTTTAATATAATTTGCTTTTGTGCAGTCGGTTTGTGTAATTTAGTTTATTCAGTTTTTAAATTATTTTATATATCTATTGCATAAACATGTCTAGGTGCAAGGGTTGCTGTTGAAGAAAATACAATGCCTAATTAGTTATTTTCTGTTTTTTATAAATGTAAAAGTTATTATTTATTCATTTAAAAAAAACTTTTAAAAAGTTTTATAAACATTATTTACGCGGCTTCACGTCGGGTTTTCAAGGTTTGCTGTTTTAAAAAGATTGGTTTTGGTACAGCGACTTTTATTGAACTTTCAAGTACAAACCTTTATCCTTTTAAAATAAATAAATAAATAGATAATAATAATAATAATAATAATAATAATAATAATAATAATAATAATAATAATACAATATTTATTCAATACTTATTCCTAGACGCTTCACTCGAATGCGTTGCCATATTCAGCGCTAATAAATAACATAGGCTTTTCAACTTTGAAGCTTAAAGAGGGCTTTGACACATTCCCACCACATCCTGTAGCGAGAGGGAAATCTTTAATATTTATAACTGCAATCATTTTATAGTAGTGATGACTCACTGAGCAAGTATTAGGGACCTCACTTGTGAATCACTCACATCCCTTTTTAAATGACTGTATTGTTTACTATCAAACACTAACACCATTTCAAGTTACTACAGTAACTTGCTAATCACACCCACCCAGCCACCCACCCAGGCACACACACACACACACACACACACACACACACACACACACACACACACACACACACACACACACACACACACACACACACACACACACACACACACACACACACACACACGTTTGTATTCCTATACTTGTGGGGACTTCTCATTGACTCTCACTATATTTTTATTTACTATTTCTAACTCCAGTCAGACAAAACTCCACACAGGGTGAAAGTCGATGGGAAGTCCCCACAGCGTCCATTTTTCAGGAGTTACTATCTTTGTGGGACATTTTCTCAAATTTTGTCCCCACATCGATAATAATACCTGCCCCCCCCCCCCCCCCCCCCACACAAACTCACACACATATTTATGTGCGTTTGTCATGCTTTGCTTTATGTATGTGTACTGTGCAGTGATATAGTGCAAACTGCAATGCATGACACACTTCAGTTCTGCTATATACACATGCAGAATTACTGTTCTGGCGAGGGGATAGTTCCACACTGGTTTGTTGCATGTTTCAGATGCACTTCAAGCATGTTTTTAACATGGAAGCAGCATCAGGGCTCTTTGGAATTGAGGTGAATATCTCAAGGGTTCAGTCTTGGTTGAATAAGTAAATAAATAAATACATTTGAATCAGAAGCATGTGAAACATTTCAGAAAACTATTCATATCAATTTTTATTTGAAAGTATGTGGAGAACCAATTTATATATTACCATTCAACTAAAAAGCCATATACAAAAAAACAAAATAAAAAAAAAAAAAAAAAAAAAAAAAAAAAAAAAAAAAAATCTATCTTTTAAAATGTAGAAAACCCACGCTGCCTAAAACACAGTAGGGATCCAGTAAAATATAAGATAACGGAAAACTTTAGAAGAGTAAAATAAAGTTATAACCTCACTGTTCACTTTCCATTTCATTATTCAATGCTGTGGTCTTCCAGTCAGATGCACAGTTTTTCACTTCAAAGATGAACGAACTTCTGAATCAATTACAAATACATTTGATTAGATTGCTCAGTTTGGCAAGGTTTGGTTTCCAGGTGCTGTGCAGTCCATTGTAATGGCTCACCCAGCACGCATCTCACTGTCATGCTCCTATCCTTCTGTAGGAACCAGCTGGAGAGCCTGCGCCTAAACGACCAAGGGGGAGACCTAAAGGAAGCAAAAACAAGGGTCCGTCAAAAGCAGCTCAGAAGGTGAGATCCAGCTCTCTGGCATGTCCAGCCCGCCGCTCAGCACAAGCCCTGCAAACCGCTCACGTCAGATCACTTTCTTTCTAAATTGCAAAAGCCACTTATTTCCTGGAGCACTGTGTTTTTAATGTGAGGTTAACATTGGTAACATTTTCAAGTCTTTTTTAATGTGGGATTAACATTGATAGAATTTTAAAGTCTTTTTTTTAATGTGGAGTTAACATTGGTAAGATTTTCAAGTCTTTTTTAATGTGGGATTAACATTGATAGAATTTTAAAGTCTTTTTTTTAATGTGGGGTTAACATTGGTAACATTTTCAAGTCTTTTTAAATGTGGGGTTAACATTGGTAACATTTTCAAGTCTTTTGCACCAAAAAGTAAAACTGTTTCAAAAACAAACACATACAATAAATAAACAACATATGCACACTTGTTTATATGATTAGTCTGAAAATCCAAATCGAAACGCTTCAGTGAGAGGTGTGTAAAAATGATGCATTTCTTAATTCAGTTGTTTATGAAAACAAACAAGCAATTAAAACAATGAAATAAGAGGTACTTGCATGTACCAGTAATCAGGAGAACTGTGGTATGAACTGAGCATTCCTTATAGTTTGTCTAAACCAGGGCTAATTTAATATCTGTTATGATTCAGGGATGATTGTACAGTTTCTTGATCCAAACAGAATTTTTTGGGGAGTCTGCTGGAATCAGACTATTTCTTTGCCCATTACACAACTAAACAGTTTGTGTTTAAACCCTGTGGTTTGTAAAGTTTATGTAGATCCTTGTAGACAACAATAGCTAAAAAACTTGATTGAAGTGCAGCTGCTGGGATGTTTAAATGGCTATCCCTAATCTAATTTAATTGATAATTTGAGGCGGGCTGTAGAATAGAATATAGCTCATGTTTAGGAGAGGAAAAGGTAAGGCATACATAACAATGCTGTAGTGGAGAGAGTGACAATGCAGATGTTAAGGGAAGTACCTCCAGTTAGAACTGCATGTATATAAGTATTGCCATTGAGTTCTGGGAAGAATAGTTAATGCAGGACATATAAAGGGCCACCACAGTTTAGAGTTGAAACATTTAAACATAAGCCTTTTGTTAAAAAACTAAAAAAAGTTTAGAATCTTCCTTAACTCTATAACATGACTAAATTGTTTGCCATTCATCTAGTGACTTTGTAAAGTTTGATTTTCCTATCACAAAAGCAGATTAAAGAATTTGATAAATGTGATTTATTGAGTTTAATCTTTGAAAATGTAGATAAGCCTGTAAGAATCACATATAATGGCAAGCTTTATCCTTCAAGCGTTTTCCCTACTTACACCGACAGACACACGTCACACCTTTCAGAGACACATGTATTCCTTAGCAAATACATTTCCATATATACAAAAACATGAACAGAACTCCCACGATGGAGTTTTTAATTCACTACAATGTTTCTGAACACGTTTAAACTTTGAAATACACAATAGTTCACAACAGTTCACAGATCTGCCTAATTCCTTGTTGTTACAGAAAAACAAAGTAGCAGTCAATTTATGCTAAATTTTTTAAAACATTTAACAAGTTAAAAGTTACTCAAACAGCCCTAGTTTTGTTATTAAAGTTTGCCATGTTTTTTTTTTTTTTTTTTACAGTCCCCCACCCCCATGCTTTTCCAATGGCTATACTATGCATTTACCATAGTGTACACTGGTTTACCATGTTTACCATGTTTATTAATGTGCTTTACCATACCTAGCTGTTCGTTACCATGCTTACCTATGCTTTGCCATGCTTTCACTTTGCTTTATTACACGTTGCTATGCTTTTACTATGGGGAATGTTTATAAGGGCTCCCATTCTGTTCTCAGTTTTAACACAGCTACTGTTGTTTATCATTCTATCTAAGAGCAGTAGAGATGTGCTCATACCTCCAACAAGCCGGTTGCTTATTAGTTTATAACTGTGTGTTGGAAGCGTCTTTGGCATGCCTGATGTTGTTGGTTTGAAGTATTATGCTGGATGTGCCTTTAGGGCCTGGGCAGGTTTGGATGTGATAATTTGTTTCGGCTTTCCTCCACTCACAAAGGTAGAATGATGATGGTACATGCTTTTCTTTTTGGTGAAGTGTCTGAACTCACATTACGAACACCCATTTTGAGAAATGATTTCACAGTTATTTAATTTGGTTGTAATTCATGTTTTTGTTGCACTGGAATCAGCAATACTGTATCAAAGTAAAACAAAAACTTACAGTAGCACAAGTACCAGATTCCTCCAATTTAAGAGGCCCTCAAATTTAGACGCAGCCCAAATCTACCACCGTCAATTTGAGGAAAAAATAAAACATCAAATAAATATTAATTTACAAAAATACAATCAATTATTCAATTATGCTGTTGTGTCGTACAAAACTGACATGAAACAGTGTTGTTTTAGATTAACCACAGAGCTTGTTTATTGTGCTGCGTACTATAGTACTTATTGGCATCTCTGTCATAGACACACCCCTCACTCACTTACAGCATCCCACATCCTGGCAACAGCAGGCACGACACAACACTCCACAACATCAGGCAACATGTAACCCAGCAACCACACCAGCATTGATTGCATTGCAAAGATAACGGTGACAGCAATGTGCACAATACCAACAGAAACGAACATACACTTACGGAGATTACTCTCACCTGTTTTGCTCCCAATTTGTGAACTGTGGTATTGCCTGGCATGTCGAAAAGTTCGGGGGTCTGATCAGCATTTCCGATCTGTCCAAGCAGGTACTGTGTTCGAAACGCTGAAATTGTAAAAACTTCTCTTTGAATTCCACAGGAAGCTAGTGACACTTCTTTGAAAATGTCTGCCTGTATATCATGGATGATTTGAGAATCGAGCAGTAATGTTTTGGTTTGTCTTTTCTCGGCAGTCAGTCACATTGCTGCTTGTGTATTTGGACAGTGACGTGTTTGTTTGTCTTTTCTCAGCATTAAGTCATGTTGCTGCTTGTGTATTTGGACAGTGACGTGTTTGTTTGTCTTTTCTCAGCAGTAAGTCATGTTGCTGCTTGTGTATTTGGACAGTGACATATTTGTCTTTTCTCAGCAGTAAGTCATGTTGCTGCTTGTGTATTTGGACAGTGACGTGTTTGTTTATCTTTTCTCAGCAGTAAGTCATGTTGCTGCTTGTGTATTTGGACAGTGACGTGTTTGTTTGTCTTTTCTCAGCAGTAAGTCATGTTGCTGCTTGTGTATTTGGACAGTGACGTGTTTGTTTGTCTTTTCTCAGCAGTAAGTCATGTTGCTGCTTGTGTATTTGGACAGTGACGTGTTTGTTTGTCTTTTCTCAGCAGTAAGTCATGTTGCTGCTTGTATGTTTGGACAGTGATGTGTTTTGTTGGTGATTTTAATACATGCATCACAATACTGTACTTGAATTACAGGCTACTTTTGAGAAGCAAAAAATGGTGAAAAAAGTTAATTTGAAGGAATACAATAAGTATAATGTCCCCCACTGTGTGTAAAATTGTACCATGTTCACTTTCCTATCTATGTATCTGTTTTATAATGCTTATGTTTTTTTCAAAGTTTTGGCAGGGCAACTTCTTGAACTCCACAGACTTCTCACAAACTGTTTTAAAATAAGTAATTGCGATCAAAGGGGATATTATCAAAGTAAGTTTCAGTAGCCATTGCTCAGTTGTGTTATAAAACATGTAATAAAACAGTACCAAACTTGAATTCTTACAAAAGAAGTTTGTAAATGCATTTACATGCTATTCCTAAGCTCTCAGTATGTTATTTAAGCTAATTCGTGTTAATGAAGTAACCTGTCAAGGCAAGGGTATCAGCAAAGACCCATACAAATATAGTGAGCAGCAAGAATTGTTAGAGGGGAAGCATTGGGTTTGAATTATATCTAACTATGAGAGCAGAAGGAACTGTATTCTCAGTAACTAACCCACTTACTAACCCAAATTCATCCTTGTTTTAGTTTAATACTGTAATCAGGCTCTGATAGAGGTTAACTTCACCAGCTTTACATGGTTTGCATTCACAAAGAAAAGTCGCTTCTTTCTGACTGTCCCTCAGCATTCCTCCCAATATTTACCTGGGAAATGTATTCTTTTCAATGATTTTCACCAGGCTACATTCCCAGAAGAATACATAGAAATATAAAAATAAGTGAAGTAGACAAACACAATAAAGTACAGATTCATTTGATGAAGAAGTGAACTAGACAGACACAATAAAGGGCAGTACAGATTCACACAATCTTGTTTCAGTCTAATCAGTAAAATACAGTAAACACCGATTACTTTAGCAAATGTAAGCAAAACGTTTTTTTTTTTAATTTATTGTTGTTCCAACCATGCCCTGAATTATTGAAACGACCCATTTACACTCCTGACAAGGTCCTACAGTGTTAGACTAAATAACTATCTTCCACTTCGGTCACACATTTGTTATTGAATTTTTTGGAAATTTCAATACAGTTTGTGTGAAGTCTGTGGAGTTTGAGAAGTTGCCCTGCCAAAACTTTGAAAAAACTAAAAAGCTACACATTATAAAACAGATATATAGATAGGAAACTTAACACCATACCATTATGCACACAGTGACTGAAGGAGCTATAGCTGCAGCTGCAAAAGCTACCTGCAAAACAAAAGCTGTAAACTCTGTTATACTGTAAATCGACATTCCCGGGTGCACAAAGGTTGAATCTTGAAACCTGCGTTGCATGTATTTGCCCCCTGTGTGTCCTCTTCACTGTGCACAGGTTCAAAGCAGATTCCGGTTCTCAGCTGGGTTCACAGAAACCTTCCTTTTGTAAAGTCATAAACGATCTGTAAAGGGCGTCTAGTTTTACTGGTCACACTTTATAACTACTGGGAAATAATTAACAGGACTTTATTATCGAGTAAATTAATAAGGTGATTAAGTGTAATTTGATCCATTTCATGGTACCGCAACCATGAAAGTCCAAATAGAATAAACACAAAAGATGGATCTTACCTGTGAAAAGTAATATTTGTGTAATATCACTGAACCGCTGACATGTTAATACATATTTTGCACATATATACTCAATTAGTTTCGAAGTGTTTTCGAGTTTTGAGTTTTTGAAAACTTCTCTAAAGCTTTTCTCTATTTCTAATTCCTATTTAAAAAAAAGGAACATATGAATAAATATCAAGCCTTATTTAGTTTAGAAAGAAATCAATAAAAACAGGCTTGAAAAAATGTTTTGTGGAAAGGAACATCAGTAATGCACCAGAATGTGTTATTCGTAATCTTAATAGAAGTTTAAATACGCTTATTCCTATGCCCATGAAATGAAGTCTTGTATTAATAGTTAATAAAATTTATTAAACTTATTGTCATTATGGGGCCTTGCCTCCTTTAAAGGGAAAGGCACACAAGGTAGTGTGGAGCTGTTGAGCTCAGCCATGCTGGAAGGGCTGGTATGTTCACACAGTGGTGTGTGGCCCAGTGCTTCATGAAGCCAGCTCTTTGGAATGCACTGAATTGTTCACAACATATAAGATAAATTACTAGAACCAGCCGAGCAGACATGCTAAAGGTACTCATGATTCATTGATTGGGTGTTTGCTTGCAGACCGTTACACCTCCCAATTAAAAATGTATTATCTAAACTAAAGACTAAAGCCAGAAATAGCCGGACCAAGACCCGGGGCTTTGTTTTGTCACAGTGTGTAAACAGCGCTAAATCAGGGGAGACACAAGGGTGGCCTGGGATCCGCTCTGTGGTTGCATGCTCACAATTCCTCGCTGCGTGGTGTGCGGGGTTTTTTTTTTTGTAAGGGCTCTAGTAAACTGTCCTTGGGGCATTTGAAAACAAACTGTGCTTGTTAGGAAATTGGTAATGTGAAACTTGACAATGCGCACAGAGCTCAGGAACGGGCAAGGAAGACAGCGAGAACACTCGCGATCCAACTTCTTCTTCTTCTCTTTGGAAGCAAATATAAATGCAAACGCTTAGTTGAATGATTTCATTAACACCAGTAAGGAAGAGTTTCATAAATATCAGACTAGATTTTATTAATAGAAAACACTCTGAAAGACCCTTATTTTAACAGCTAATGGGCTTTGTGAACGGGGCCCAGTGTTTCAGGTAATGGATTTAATGGTGTGCTATTGCTTTGCGAACACGGACCCCTTCTTGTACAAGCCTTTAAAGCTAAGCCCCCTTGGACTGAGGCTAGAGAGAGAGTACCTGCAGTAAATACAGCACAGCCCCCTTGGACTGAGGCTAGAGAGAGAGAGTACCTGCAGTAAATACAGCACAGCCCCCTTGGACTGAGGCTAGAGAGAGAGAGTACCTGCAGTAAATACAGCACAGCCCCCTTGGACTGAGGCTAGAGAGAGAGTACCTGCAGTAAATACAGCACAGCCCCCTTGGACTGAGGCTAGAGAGAGAGAGTACCTGCAGTAAATACAGCACAGCCCCCTTGGACTGAGGCTAGAGAGAGAGTACCTGCAGTAAATACAGCACAGCCCCCTTGGACTGAGGCTAGAGAGAGAGTACCTGCAGTAAATACAGCACAGCCCCCTTGGACTGAGGCTAGAGAGAGAGAGTACCTGCAGTAAATACAGCACAGCCCCCTTGGACTGAGGCTAGAGAGAGAGTACCTGCAGTAAATACAGCACAGCCCCCTTGGACTGAGGCTAGAGAGAGAGTACCTGCAGTAAATACAGCACAGCCCCCTTGGACTGAGGCTAGAGAGAGAGTACCTGCAGTAAATACAGCACAGCCCCCTTGGACTGAGGCTAGAGAGAGAGAGTACCTGCAGTAAATACAGCACAGCCCCCTTGGACTGAGGCTAGAGAGAGAGTACCTGCAGTAAATACAGCACAGCCCCCTTGGACTGAGGCTAGAGAGAGAGAGTACCTGCAGTAAATACAGCACAGCCCCCTTGGACTGAGGCTAGAGAGAGAGAGTACCTGCAGTAAATACAGCACAGCCCCCTTGGACTGAGGCTAGAGAGAGAGAGTACCTGCAGTAAATACAGCACAGCCCCCTTGGACTGAGGCTAGAGAGAGAGTACCTGCAGTAAATACAGCACAGCCCCCTTGGACTGAGGCTAGAGAGAGAGAGTACCTGCAGTAAATACAGCACAGCCCCCTTGGACTGAGGCTAGAGAGAGAGTACCTGCAGTAAATACAGCACAGCCCCCTTGGACTGAGGCTAGAGAGAGAGTACCTGCAGTAAATACAGCACAGCCCCCTTGGACTGAGGCTAGAGAGAGAGTACCTGCAGTAAATACAGCACAGCCCCCTTGGACTGAGGCTAGAGAGAGAGAGTACCTGCAGTAAATACAGCACAGCCCCCTTGGACTGAGGCTAGAGAGAGAGAGTACCTGCAGTAAATACAGCACAGCCCCCTTGGACTGAGGCTAGAGAGAGAGTACCTGCAGTAAATACAGCACAGCCCCATTGGACTGAGGCTAGAGAGAGAGAGTACCTGCAGTAAATACAGCACAGCCCCCTTGGACTGAGGCTAGAGAGAGAGAGTACCTGCAGTAAATACAGCACAGCCCCCTTGGACTGAGGCTAGAGAGAGAGTACCTGCAGTAAATACAGCACAGCCCCCTTGGACTGAGGCTAGAGAGAGAGTACCTGCAGTAAATACAGCACAGCCCCCTTGGACTGAGGCTAGAGAGAGAGAGTACCTGCAGTAAATACAGCACAGCCCCCTTGGACTGAGGCTAGAGAGAGAGAGTACCTGCAGTAAATACAGCACAGCCCCCTTGGACTGAGGCTAGAGAGAGAGAGTACCTGCAGTAAATACAGCACAGCCCCCTTGGACTGAGGCTAGAGAGAGAGAGTACCTGCAGTAAATACAGCACAGCCCCCTTGGACTGAGGCTAGAGAGAGAGTACCTGCAGTAAATACAGCACAGCCCCCTTGGACTGAGGCTAGAGAGAGAGAGTACCTGCAGTAAATACAGCACAGCCCCCTTGGACTGAGGCTAGAGAGAGAGAGTACCTGCAGTAAATACAGCACAGCCCCCTTGGACTGAGGCTAGAGAGAGAGAGTACCTGCAGTAAATACAGCACAGCCCCCTTGGACTGAGGCTAGAGAGAGAGTACCTGCAGTAAATACAGCACAGCCCCCTTGGACTGAGGCTAGAGAGAGAGAGTACCTGCAGTAAATACAGCACAGCCCCCTTGGACTGAGGCTAGAGAGAGAGTACCTGCAGTAAATACAGCACAGCCCCCTTGGACTGAGGCTAGAGAGAGAGAGTACCTGCAGTAAATACAGCACAGCCCCCTTGGACTGAGGCTAGAGAGAGAGAGTACCTGCAGTAAATACAGCACAGCCCCCTTGGACTGAGGCTAGAGAGAGAGAGTACCTGCAGTAAATACAGCACAGCCCCCTTGGACTGAGGCTAGAGAGAGAGTACCTGCAGTAAATACAGCACAGCCCCCTTGGACTGAGGCTAGAGAGAGAGAGTACCTGCAGTAAATACAGCACAGCCCCCTTGGACTGAGGCTAGAGAGAGAGAGTACCTGCAGTAAATACAGCACAGCCCCCTTGGACTGAGGCTAGAGAGAGAGAGTACCTGCAGTAAATACAGAACAGCCCCCTTGGACTGAGGCTAGAGAGAGAGTACCTGCAGTAAATACAGCACAGCCCCCTTGGACTGAGGCTAGAGAGAGAGAGTACCTGCAGTAAATACAGCATAAGAACATAAGAACATAAGAAAGTTTACAAACGAGAGGAGGCCATTCGGCCCATCTTGCTCGTTTGGTTGTTAGTAGCTTATTGATCCCAAAATCTCATCAAGCAGCTTCTTGAAGGATCCCAGGGTGTCAGCTTCAACAACATTACTGGGGAGTTGATTCCAGACCCTCACAATTCTCTGTGTAAAAAAGTGTCTCCTATTTTCTGTTCTGAATGCCCCTTTTTCTAAACTCCATTTGTGACCCCTGGTCCTTGTTTCTTTTTTCAGGCTGAAAAAGTCCCTTGGGTCGACACTGTCAATACCTTTTAGAATTTTGAATGCTTGAATTAGGTCGCCACGTAGTCTTCTTTGTTCAAGACTGAACAGATTCAATTCTTTTAGCCTGTCTGCATATGACATGCCTTTTAAGCCCGGAATAATTCTGGTCGCTCTTCTTTGCACTCTTTCTAGAGCAGCAATATCTTTTTTATAGCGAGGTGACCAGAACTGAACACAATATTCAAGATGAGGTCTTACAAGTGCATTGTACAGTTTTAACATTACTTCCCTTGATTTAAATTCAACACTTTTCACAATGTATCCGAGCATCTTGTTAGCCTTTTTTATAGCTTCCCCGCATTGTCTAGATGAAGACATTTCTGAGTCAACAAAAACTCCTAGGTCTTTTTCATAGATTCCTTCTCCAATTTCAATATCTCCCATATGATTATTTATAATGTACATTTTTATTTCCTGCGTGCAGTACCTTACACTTTTCTCTATTAAATGTCATTTGCCATGTGTCTGCCCAGTTCTGAATCTTGTCTAGATCATTTTGAATGACCTTTGCTGCTGCAACAGTGTTTGCCACTCCTCCTACTTTTGTGTCGTCTGCAAATTTAACAAGTTTGCATACTATATCAGAATCTAAATCATTAATGTAGATTAGGACAGCCCCCTTGGACTGAGGCTAGAGAGAGAGAGTACCTGCAGTAAATACAGCACAGCCCCCTTGGACTGAGGCTAGAGAGAGAGAGTACCTGCAGTAAATACAGCACAGCCCCCTTGGACTGAGGCTAGAGAGAGAGTACCTGCAGTAAATACAGCACAGCCCCCTTGGACTGAGGCTAGAGAGAGAGAGTACCTGCAGTAAATACAGCACAGCCCCCTTGGACTGAGGCTAGAGAGAGAGAGTACCTGCAGTAAATACAGCACAGCCCCCTTGGACTGAGGCTAGAGAGAGAGAGTACCTGCAGTAAATACAGCACAGCCCCCTTGGACTGAGGCTAGAGAGAGAGAGTACCTGCAGTAAATACAGCACAGCCCCCTTGGACTGAGGCTAGAGAGAGAGAGTACCTGCAGTAAATACAGCACAGCCCCCTTGGACTGAGGCTAGAGAGAGAGAGTACCTGCAGTAAATACAGCACAGCCCCCTTGGACTGAGGCTAGAGAGAGAGAGTACCTGCAGTAAATACAGCACAGCCCCCTTGGACTGAGGCTAGAGAGAGAGTACCTGCAGTAAATACAGCACAGCCCCCTTGGACTGAGGCTAGAGAGAGAGTACCTGCAGTAAATACAGCACAGCCCCCTTGGACTGAGGCTAGAGAGAGAGAGTACCTGCAGTAAATACAGCACAGCCCCATTGGACTGAGGCTAGAGAGAGAGAGTACCTGCAGTAAATACAGCACAGCCCCCTTGGACTGAGGCTAGAGAGAGAGAGTACCTGCAGTAAATACAGCACAGCCCCCTTGGACTGAGGCTAGAGAGAGAGAGTACCTGCAGTAAATACAGCACAGCCCCCTTGGACTGAGGCTAGAGAGAGAGTACCTGCAGTAAATACAGCATAGCAGAAGCCTAGGTTCCCTGGATACAATTTTTTCAATGGCCAACTTTGTTCCACATGAGCCATCAATGACTTCAGCTGACCAGTACCTTTGACTCATTTTATCTGCTTTATTTTGCTGGTCAGATAGGGTTTAGTCGATTCGGATTCGGTTACGTTTAGGATTCTGCCTGACAATAGTTTGATGCCCGAGGAACACTTTATATCCATTCAATTATTTAAACGCGTCTTGTCATGTTAATTGCCTTCAACTGTGCAGCTTCAGTTTCTGCACGGCATTACATAACTTGTGTCAGCCTGGCTGTCCAGGTGACCTGCCTGTCCTATTGTTAATTGTTAACTATTAGAAAACTGGAAATCATGTAATGCACAAATCCAATAAAAAACAAAGCACACACACACACACACACACACACACAAATAAACACAGACAAGCTCACAAACACACATACACACACAACTAACAAGATGCTACAAGCAAGCACAAGTGGCTGTATCATTCCCTAGTGTTTTAAGAACACTAGGGAATGCCTGAATCACTTTCATAAATCATATATATATATACACACACACACAAGCTACCTTCTTTGCAGAAGTCAAGGGCTTTTGTTACTATTAGGGATGGTTATAATTAAGAATGTGTCATTTTTTCAGAAAGCAGAGGCCACAGGAGAAAAGAGACCCAGAGGCAGACCCAGGAAATGGGTAAGTACCAAAGATTCTTTTCACTCTCCTACAGCCTGACAGGGAGCAGGAGACAAATTTAACATCATGATTTTTTCCTTCCCTTGTGGAATTTCGTTGTGCTTTTTCTTTTGAAATGTCTTTGTTTTTCCCCATTCACAAAACTTTTGTTTTAGGGACTGTTTTTTTTAAGGACTGTCTTTAAAAAACAATCTTGTAGATTAAACAACACTTTGAAAATTTGAATGAACTCCTAACTCTCTTCAAAACAAGTGAAAAAAGATTTAATGAACTGCAAACTAGACTTTTAAACAACCCTTAAACATTTTTTAACAGATCCCATGATTTGACACTACTAGTTTGTGGTTTTCTAACTAGAATATGATACCCAGTTATGAGTATTCTGAATCCTCGTCTCGTTAAAGGGAATTTTACAGGCAGTCATCTTGACTGGGTTTCAAGAGGTTCTTGTATCACAGGAGAGGGATTGCGAGCAGTTTTAGTAGCGTGAGACTTAGATATGGAGGAAGGTAGTTCACTTTGTTGACAGTTTAGAGCTCAATTGGTAACAAACATCTTTACTGCAAATGCTACACATTTAAAAATGTATTCTCTAATTTTCATTAGTGTATTCTTCCATAACTATAAAGAATGCTCAATGCTATCATGTACAGTTTGGGGAGAGAGGACCAGACGCCTTACACACGATGTACTGACTTATTATAAATCATCAAATGAATGTGGTATCTACATCTCCTGTCCCAAACCGAGCCAGGGGTTAGTTCTGCTTCTTTCCTTTATACTCTGTTAGTTTACTCAGGACACACTCCTTTTAAATGTTTGCCAGGAGACAATACTAATGCACGTGTTAACAACATGAAAATAACCCTGCACTCTTCCTACAGAGCGCAGGAACATAGATCTAAACGACACGACTGGTAGCCTGAGTGGTAAATGTTTAGAAGCTCATATCAGACATGCTTGACTGATACACCCAGGTGAAAATGCAAACAGAGCCACAGTTCAAGTGGCATCAGGAAAGCGGAGTGATTTATGTTTGTTTGTAGCTGTAGTCTACATCAGCGCACATTGGCAATGTGATTTTTAGGCTGAAAGCAAACTTCTGCTGTTTCTAACTTTTCAAACAACGTCATGTATCCTGAGTTAGCGTGCATGTGTTATAAACGCATTAGCCAAGGAGGACTAGCGTTTTGCCGTGCCCTAAAAACTGGTAGTCACAAGAGGAGTTCAGTTTCAGCAGAGGTTTCAGCTTGCTGGAATTTGAACCCAGGTTGAAACTTGTAACGCTTACCACAAGTTTATCGAGGTCTGGAAGGATTTGAATTAGTCACGCTTCATTTTCAACCTTAAGCTTCAGATGAAGGACAGGCAATTCAATATCTTCAGATGGTCTCACCCTTGTGGAATATTCTCGTTCTGTTCTGCAGCTCGGCTTGTGTGATTTATAAGGGCAGCCTTTTAGAAAAGTTTATCACAGTAAATTTGCACAGTAATTTAACCTTGCCATCATTTAGCAGGTTTTTAAACATACCTCTCTCTGCTTTACAATGCACACTTCCCCAAGCTTTCACTATACTTTGTCACACTTTTCCATGCTTGTACTGCAGTAAACTTTCATAAGGAGCGGCTTGACATTGCCTCTTGTTTGAAAGAAGACTTTTATGGTTTTTGTTAAGGCTGGAATGATCTCCTTATTAGAGGCCAAGCGCAGGTCTTGCAGGCACCTGACTATCCAAACAGCTTCATTACGACATGGCAGGAAGCACCCAATAGCAGAGAGTGAGAATACTGCAGAAACCCTCTATCACAACATTTTGCTCGATAAAAGCCCTGTTCATAAATGTGCCATTTGTTCAGGAATCTTTTTTTTCTGCGTTCAAAGTGATGCTGACTGTAGATCCTCTTATCAGTCCGTCCTGTGTCAGAGACTGTTGACAGAGTGTCATTTCCTTGTTTACAATAGGCTGAAACTGTCAGTCACTGTGTTTGCCTCCTTTGTCCCTGTGCGCTCGGTTTGTCCAGCTTTAATGTTGCCCTGATTCCTCTGTGCTGAAGTGACCTTTGCATTGTCTGGGATCAGTTCAGAAGCCGGCTTCAGTCTACAGATGGGAGGAGGCAGCACTGCAGCTCAAGCTGGCTGTCTTCATTGTTCAGCCCCAGTCTGTGAATTGCTGACACATATTCATTGGAAAGGCATACAGTCTGAGAAGTCATTATTTTCAGTTTTTTAAAAAGCAAGGAAGGGACTGTTTTAAGGATCGTTTTTATTCAGGACTGTTTGGATTAAGCCCGTTTTGATTAATTAAATGGAAGTTTGCAGTTCATGAACCCCTTAGGAGTGGAAGTTTATACTCATTTTTCATAGCACTGTTTAACCTTATAGGTGTATTATCACTTGTCAAAGAACATTCCTCAGAAACATCCCTTAAAGCTCTTCAGGGGCTCCCTAGTGGCGCATCCAGTAAAGGTGCTCTGTGTGAGTGCAGGATGCGCCCTACAGCCTGGACCGGACGCTGCGGAGCCAAAGTTCAGACCGGATGTGTCGATTGTCCACCGACCAAGGTTCCGTCCGCCACGATGTTACCGACTCACACGGAGGGAGGGAAACGCCCCCTCCTCCTGCCCCAGATCAACCAGCCCGGCCACCAGGACACGAAGTGCTCGTGTTCGTTGGGGGGACGATCTGACCCTGACCCGCGACCACGCCTGAACGGTTAACCTACGGGATTCCCTCGTCCCCTCAGAGCGGATCCATGCGATGACCCCTAACGTACCACCTTAGGCGTCTGGTCTGCTTTCTAATGGGGACCATGGACTGACACCCTGCGAGAGAAGCGGACCTGACTGCAGACGCTTCGGAGGACAGCGTGTGTTAGTCTTCGCCGCTCCCGAGTCAGCACAAGGGTGGTAGCGGTGAGCCAAGCATAAATAAATAATAATTGGCCATTTCAAATTGGGAGAAAATAAAAAAATAATTGTCAACGACTAAATTAAAAAAAAAAAAAAAAGCTCTTTAAAGTGTGAAAAGGGCCTTGTGGCAGGGCCGAAGCCCTGCTCTTGTAAAGAGTGTGCATGGGAATGTAAGGTGGCAGGAATGGGGTTAAGTCTAGCCCTGCCAGCAATCACAGGTGTGGCCGTTCCCCAATTAGATAATTGGTGCTAATTGGGGAGTGGGCACATGTATATAAGGAAGGAGAAGGTGTGCAACAACACTTGAAAAATAGCTTCACTGTTGACGCTACCTGCTACCTGCTACATGTGGTGTTAGAGGTGGCATAGTGTCAAGAAAGAGTCAGGAAAAGCTGTTTTTCAAGTGCTATTGCGCACTTTTAATAAACAGTAAAATACAGGGGCCAAAACAAACGGATTACACAAAACAATACCAAACAAATTCTACTATTCAGGCTGGGCATTGATGTGGACTGAACAGTCTCAAAATCACAGTACAAGCACACTCACCAACACCCCTCTAACACCTCACACCGTGCAAGCACACTCACCAACACCCCTCTAACACCTCACACAGTACAAGCACACTCACCAACACCTCACACAGTACAAGCACACTCACCAACACCCCTCTAACACCTCACACAGTGCAAGCACACTCACCAACACCCCTCTAACACCTCACACAGTGCAAACACACTCACCAACACCTCACACAGTACAAGCACACTCACCAACACCCCTCTAACACCTCACACAGTGCAAGCACACTCACCAACACCCCTCTAACACCTCACACAGTACAAGCACACTCACCAACACCTCACACAGTACAAGCACACTCACCAACACCCCTCTAACACCTCACACAGTGCAAGCACACTCACCAACACCCCTCTAACACCTCACACAGTGCAAGCACACTCACCAACACCCCTCTAACACCTCACACAGTACAAGCACACTCACCAACACCCCTCTAACACCTCACACAGTACAAGCACACTCACCAACACCCCTCTAACACCTCACACAGTGCAAGCACACTCACAAACACCCCTCTAACACCTCACACAGTACAAGCACACTCACCAACACCCCTCTAACACCTCACACAGTACAAGCACACTCACCAACACCCCTCTAACACCTCACACAGTGCAAGCACACTCACCAACACCCCTCTAACACCTCACACAGTACAAGCACACTCACCAACACCTCACACAGTACAAGCACACTCACCAACACCCCTCTAACACCTCACACAGTGCAAGCACACTCACCAACACCCCTCTAACACCTCAAGCACAGTGCAAACACACTCACCAACACCTCACACAGTACAAGCACACTCACCAACACCCCTCTAACACCTCACACAGTGCAAGCACACTCACCAACACCTCACACAGTACAAGCACACTCACCAACACCCCTCTAACACCTCACACAGTGCAAGCACACTCACCAACACCCCTCTAACACCTCACACACAACACACTCACCAACACCCCTCTAACACCTCACACAGTACAAGCACACTCACCAACACCTGTCTCACGTTCGTGTAAGTGGTTTGTGGGAGATTGTGGTAATTGTGTCACGTTCGTGTGAGTCACCAACACCCCTCTAACACCTTAAACAGTGCAAGCACACTCACCAACACATTACACAGTAGGAACACACTCACCAACACCCCTCTAACACCTCACACAGTGAAAGCACACTCACCAACACCTCACACAGTACAAGCACACTCACCAACACCCCTCTAACACCTCAAACAGTGCAAGCACACTCACCAACACCCCTCGAACACCTCACACAGTGCAAACACACTCACCAACACCTCACACAGTACGAACACACTAACCAACAACCCTCTAACACCTCACACAGTGCAAGCACACTCACCAACACCTCACACAGTACAAGCACACTCACAAACACCCCTCTAACACCTCACACAGTGCAAGCACACTCACCAACACCCCTCTAACACCTCACACAGTGCAAACACACTCACCAACACCCCTCTAACACCTCACACAGTACAAGCACACTCACCAACACCTCACATAGTGCAAGCACATTCACCAACACCCCTCTAACACCTTAAACAGTGCAAGCACACTCACCAACACATTACACAGTAGGAACACAATCACCAACACCCCTCTAACACCTCACACAGTGAAAGCACACTCACCAACACCTCACACAGTGCAAGCACACTCACCAACATCCCTCTAACACCTCACACAGTGAAAGCACACTCACCAACACCCCTCTAGCACACTCACAAACACCCCTCTAACACCTCACACAGTACAAGCACACTCATCAACACCTCACACAGTACAAGCACATTCACCAACACCCCTCTAACACCTCACACAGTACAAGCACACTCACCAACACCCCTCTAACACCTCACACAGTACAAGCACACTCACCAACACCCCTCTAACACCTCACACAGTACAAGCACACTCACCAACACCCCTCTAACACCTCACACAGTGCAAGCACACTCACCAACACCCCTCTAACACCTCACACAGTGCAAACACACTCACCAACACCTCACACAGTACAAGCACATTCACCAACACCCCTCTAACACCTCACACAGTGCAAACACACTCATTTCCACCCCTCTAACACCTCACACAGTGCAAGCACACTCACCAACACCCCTCTAACACCTCACACAGTGCAAGCACACTCACCAACACCTCACACAGTACAAGCACACTCACCAACACCCCTCTAACACCTCACACAGTACAAGCACACTCACCAACACCCCTCTAACACCTCACACAGTGCAAGCACACTCACCAACACCCCTCTAACACCTCACACAGTACAAACACACTCACCAACACCCCTCTAACACCTCACAGTACAAGCACATTCACCAACACCCCTCTAACACCTCACACAGTGCAAACACACTCACCAACACCCCCCTAACACCTCACACAGTACAAGCACATTCACCAACACCCCTCTAACACCTCACACAGTGCAAACACACTCACCAACACCCCTCTAACACCTCACACAGTACAAGCACACTCACCAACACCCCTCTAACACCTCACACAGTGCAAACACACTCACCAACACCCCTCTAACACCTCACACAGTGCAAGCACACTCACCAACACCCCTCTAACACCTCACACAGTACAAACACACTCACCAACACCTCACACAGTACAAACACACTCACCAACACCCCTCTAACACCTCACACAGTGCAAGCACATTCACCAACACCCCTCTAACACCTCACACAGTACAAGCACACTCACCAACACCCCTCTAACACCTCACACAGTGCAAGCACACTCACCAACACCCCTCTAACACCTCACACAGTGCAAACACACTCACCAACACCTCACACAGTACAAGCACACTCACCAACACCCCTCTAAAACCTCACACAGTGCAACACACTCATTTCCACCCCTCTAACACCTCACACAGTGCAAACACACTCACCAACACCCCTCTAACACCTCACACAGTACAAGCACACTCACCAACACCCCTCTAACACCTCACACAGTACAAAGCACACTCACCAACACCCCTCTAACACCTCACACAGTGCAAGCACACTCACCAACACCCCTCTAACACCTCACACAGTGCAAGCACACTCACCAACACCCCTCTAACACCTCACACAGTACAAGCACACTCATCAACACCTCACACAGTACAAGCACATTCACCAACACCCCTCTAACACCTCACACAGTACAAGCACACTCACCAACACCCCTCTAGAACCTCACACAGTGCAAGCACACTCACCAACACCCCTCTAACACCTCACACAGTACAAACACACTCACCAACACCCCTCTAACACCTCACACAGTACAAGCACTCACCAACACCCCTCTAACACCTCACACAGTGCAAGCACACTCACCAACACCCCTCTAACACCTCACACAGTACAAGCACACTCACCAACACCCCTCTAACACCTCACACAGTGCAAGCACGCTCACAAACACCCCTCTAACACTTCACACAGTGCAAACACACTCACCAACACCTCACACAGTGCAAGCACACTCACCAACACCTCACACAGTACAAACACATTCACCAACACCCCTCTAACACCTCACACAGTGCAAACACACTCACCAACACCCCTCTAACACCTCACACAGTACAAGCACACTCACCAACACCCCTCTAACACCTCACACAGTAGAATCACACTCACCAACACCCCTCTAACACCTCACACAGTGCAAGCACACTCACCAACACCTCACACAGTGCAAGCACACTCACCAACACCTCACACAGTGCAAGCACACTCACCAACACCCACACAGTGCAAGCACACTCACCAACCTCACACAGTGCAAGCACACTCACCAACACCTCACACAGTGCAAGCACACTCACCAACATTCCTCTAACACCTCACACAGTACAAGCACATTCACCAACACCCCTCTAACACCTCACACTGTTCAAGCACACTCACCAACACCCCTCTAACACCTCACACAGTACAAGCACACTCACCAACACCCCTCTAACACCTCACACAGTACAAGCACATTCACCAACACCCCTCTAACACCTCACACAGTATAAGCACACTCACCAACACCCCTCTAACACCTCACACAGTGCAAGCACACTCACCAACACCCCTCTAACACCTCACACAGTACAAACACACTCACCAACACCCCTCTAACACCTCACACAGTACAAGCACATTCACCAACACCCCTCTAACACCTCACACAGTACAAGCACACTCACCAACACCCCTCTAACACCTCACACAGTACAAGCACACTCACCAACACCCCTCTAACACCTCACACAGTGCAAGCACGCTCACAAACACCCCTCTAACACTTCACACAGTGCAAACACACTCACCAACACCTCACACAGTGCAAGCACACTCACCAACACCTCACACAGTACAAAGCACACTCACCAACACCCCTCTAACACCTCACACAGTGCAACACACACTCACAAACACCCCACTAACACCTCACACAGTACAAGCACACTCACCAACACCCCTCTAAACACCTCACACAGTAGAATCACACTCACCAACACCCCTCTAACACCTCACACAGTGCAAGCACACTCACCAACACCTCACACAGTGCAAGCACACTCACCAACACCTCACACAGTGCAAGCACACTCACCAACACCTCACACAGTGCAAGCACACTCACCAACACATCACACAGTGCAAGCACACTCACCAACACCTCAGACAGTGCAAGCACACTCACCAACATTCCTCTAACACCTCACACAGTACAAGCACACTCATCAACACCTCACACAGTACAAGCACATTCACCAACACCCCTCTAACACCTCACACAGTATAAGCACACTCACCAACACCCCTCTAGCACCTCACACAGTGCAAGCACACTCACCAACACCCCTCTAACACCTCACACAGTATAAGCACACTCACCAACACCCCTCTAGAACCTCACACAGTGCAAGCACACTCACCAACACCCCTCTAACACCTCACACAGTACAAACACACTCACCAACACCCCTCTAACACCTCACACAGTGCAAACACACTCACCAACACCCCTCTAACACCTCACACAGTACAAGCACACTCACCAACACCCCTCTAACACCTCACACAGTACAAGCACACTCACCAACACCCCTCTAACACCTCACACAGTGCAAGCACACTCACCAACACCCCTCTAACACCTCACACAGTGCAAACACACTCACCAACACCTCACACAGTGCAAGCACACTCACCAACACCTCACACAGTACAAACACATTCACCAACACCCCTCTAACACCTCACACAGTGCAAACACACTCACCAACACCCCTCTAAAACCTCACACAGTAGAATCACACTCACCAACACCCCTCTAACACCTCACACAGTGCAAGCACACTCACCAACACCTCACACAGTGCAAGCACACTCACCAACACCTCACACAGTGCAAGCACACTCACCAACACCTCAGACAGTGCAAGCACACTCACCAACATCCCTCTAACACCTCACACAGTGCAACACACTCATTTCCACCCCTCTAACACCTCACACAGTGCAAGCACACTCACCAACACCTCTCTAACACCTCACACAGTACATACACACTCACTAACACCCCTCTAACACCTCACACAGTGCAAGCACATTCACCAACACCCCTCTAACACCTCACACAGTGCAAGCACATTCACCAACACCCCTCTGTAACACTTTACACAGACAAAGGGCTTCTGCCCAGGCCTATTGAGAATAATTGAACAGAATTACTTAGACCTTTTAATTGTTGCATAGGGATTCTTTGTGGTCGGTGCTAATGCAGTGTTTCACCAATATTAGGTGTGAACAGTGAAATTACTTATCTTGAGGAATAGGGCAACAGATTGTCTGGCAGGAGAATGAAACAGTGTTTTTGTGAAACTTGACTCATTCATGAAGTGATTTTACTAACATTGTACCTTGGAGGTTGTTGTTATACGCAAGACTGCTCCTGCAGCTTAAACTGATAGATCACAACATCAGCACTTGGTACAAATGTCAATGCCTGATATGCCAGAAACAGAGTAAGAATGTGGATTGAGACAGAGCACAATCAACATTGTTTTGGTGACAATAAGGACAGTATAGTTAAAAAATCATGCTTGGTAGTTCTGAATTATCGGAACCTCATTGTGTTCTGAAGAGTAACTAACTTACTCCACGGTAAAATGTAGACACAGTTCTGAGTTCTGCAGCTTGTTTGGAAACCTGTGTTTTCTGAGCAAACTGCTACAGTGCAGCAGGTAGCAGGTGAACTTTTGGACTCTGAATGAACTGATAAAGCAGTTAAAATTTATTGCAAGAATTTCTTTGTACTTTTGCCGCACCAGTTCAACTCATTTTGACAATCAGCCCCAGAAACAGGCTAAAGCCAGGTGTCACCACATGGTACATAGGTCAGGGCTCTAGGCTTTCTTTAAAACAAGCTAGTGACGGAATGAAACCGCACACACACACACACACAAACATGCACACACACACTCACACACACACACACACACACACACACACACACACACACACACACACACACACACACACACACACACACACACACACACACACACACACACACACACACACGCACACACACACACACACACACACACACACACACACACACACACACACACACACACACACACACACACACACAGACACACTTACACACACACACCTTGTGTCAGCAGCCTCTGTGTGCATGTGTGCTGCAGTGGTTCATTCCCTTGGTATGGAGTGGGTGGATGCTTGGTACCCACCTAGTTTCACAATGAGTGTAAATAGGTGAACTACCTGGGAAGCAGCCACTGTTCCAAGCCGCACCCTAAGCTCTGCTCATCGCCAGCAACTCCTTCCAGCTAAAAGGAAACTTTCATTTTAAAAGCCATTTTTGTACACTTGAAGTATAAATGTAGCCCACGGACAAAGGGGTTATTTGGAGGGTGGGCATTACATTGTCATGTATCACACACTACCCCATGCAGTATTGTTTATAATTTCTGGTGAGCAATGTTTTCCTGAGTTCCTTTCAGTTTGAAAGCTTGCGCTGTGTTTGCACTCTGTTGCTGATGTTAGTGAGTGTGTGTTTCCTGTAATAACCGGCCGGTGAACCCATTGAAACAATTACTCACCAGATATTATAAGTGGTTTTATACAAATTATGAAATTCTATGTATTATAAAATTCTTACATCATGTTATAGCACGGTAACATGCCTTTCAGTACAATAAGCATGTTTAACAGACCCTAAATTAAAATATTACCAAAAAGGTCATATTTTGGTTTTGCTGTCCCATAAGTCACCTCTTGAAGACGTCTGTCACTGAATTTGCAACTTCTTTTAGTGTTTCCAAAGGTAAAGATTCTGGGTTGTGTGTTCTGTGGTTTACAGGAACAGGAGTGGTTGATATCCTTTAAGATACCCCTGCGGTCATCAGTAAAATGAACAGACATTGCTTAGCATTCTTTCAGTTTTGCATAGAGCAGTCTGTGAGCGTGCAGACACTTGTAGAACTGATGTCATGCTCCAAAGCTGGAGCTGGGACAGAGAAAGCAAGTTTGTTTCCACATTTGAGGTTGTCTGCAGCATTCTTCTCTCTACACAATTTCCACAGTGGTGATATTGTGCACACAGAATTCAGCCAAACTTTGAGAGTGTTGCACTGTAAGCTTGTACTGCAGTGCTGTATATAGTATAGAGTGTTGCACTGTAAGCTTGTACTGCAGTGCTGTATGTAGTATAGTGTTGCCCTGGAAGCTTGTACTGCAGTGCTGTATGTAGTATATAGTGTTGGACTGTAAGCTTGTACTGCAGTGCTGTATATAGTATAGAGTGTTGCCCTGGAAGCTTGTACTGCAGTGCAGTATGTAGTATATAGTGTTGCACTGTAAGCTTGGCAAAACATATACAGCAGAACTCCACACTGGAATGCTCAGTGCAGAATTCAGCCAGCGAGTTGTACTGCAGCCTCCGGCCTGTAAGAAGGGACTGCCAGTGAGAAAGTGGGATGAGACAGTGTATTATTAGAGGCTGATTTCCTTGTATGATGGGGCATTCCGCAACAACTTCAGGAACACGATGTTCACTGGTTGGGGGATTTTTTTTTGTTTCAGCAGTTATGATGTTTATGGCTATTATCTCGTGTGTACAGGGGCTTGTACCGCAGACTTGTCTGAGTCTGCTTTCAGCTCCGTGGGTTGCAAGACATTGAGAACATCCTCTGTGTGCCAACTGACTCAGCCAGGAGTCATCACTGAGCTGCCTATGAGCGGGGGAGTCCATTGAGCTCTCGTATAGGAGGTCATAATGTTTCAGATGCAGTTACATTGAAAAAGAAAGAAGATGTCATAGAGGGGAAGTGTTTGAACAGCGAGTCACTCTTAACCAAACCCATTAGCTGCTAATCAACAGCATTGTGGCCTGTTTTGAAAAGCCCCGCTGCTTTTTTTTTATGGATGAAAAATGAAATTCCCTTAACATTTTAAGGTAGTACCATTCTAGCTATTTTTCGAATGTACATCACATGTTACAGATCATTTTTAAGATGTTTATTACCTGTAAGCCCTGTAAAGGTGTTGCAGGAACTGCTTCAGAAGAGTAACCCTTGGAAGAATGCAGTTAAACTGTATATTTGTATATCACCTGTATATTTTACTATACCACTATGGACACACTGCAGATTTAAGGTCTCAATTGTAGGATCTTACAGCTACAATAAACCAGCTCTGTTATAGCTGTAAGCGGGCACACTCCTGGAACTAATTATCACACATCCTTTCTGCCACAGCCGCATGTAACATTTCAATTAATATCCTGACCAACTCAAAAACAGCTAACAGCCCTGGCCAGCTTCAGATCAGTTCTGGCTATTGCCGGCAGCTCACTTCAGGGAATGCTCGAACAACTGAAGTGATTGCTACAGTCAGTAGGCTTGCTGAAGAACTGTAATAAATATGTGTGTATGTGTGTAAGTGTGTTCCAGTGAGTGTGTGTGCATGCGTTGGTACGCATAGGTTCCATTGTTGTGTGCACGTTTGTGGCGTAAGTCCATTGTGTGTGTGTGTGCAATTCCTACACACACACACACATTCACACACTGTGTGTGTGGTGTGTGCACACAGACACGAACCGTGTGTCACAAACTTGTGTTCCAGTGTTTGTGTACGTGTGTGTGTTCCAGTGTGTGTGTGTGCTTGTGTATGTGTGTGTGCATGCATGTGCTTGTGTGTGTGCGTGTGCGTTCCCGTGTGTGTGCGTGCATGCGTTCCAGCGTGTGTGTGCATGCTTGTGTGTGTGTGCGTGCATGCTTGTGTGTGTGTGTATGTGAGTGCGTGCATGTGTACACTTTGCAGTGTCACACACACGTGCGTGCATGCTTACGCACGCACGTACGTTTGTACGTGTAGCACACACTGTGTGTGTGCGTGTGTGCACACACACGCACACACGCGTGTCACACGTGTGTTGTGTGCTTGTGTGTGTGTGTGTCCATTCCAGTGCATGTGTGCGTGCGTTCCAGTGTGTGTGTGCGTGCATGCTTGTGTGTGTGCGTGCGTGTGTGCGTTCCCGTGTGTGTGCGTATGTGCGTTCCAGTGGGTATGTGTGCGTGCGTTCCAGTGAGTGTGTGTGTGCGTGCGTTCCAGTGTGTGTGTGCATGCTTGTGTGTGTGTGTGTGTGTGTACTGTGGGT